>NC_064925.1:25437183-25742849 GCF_023897955.1 Schistocerca gregaria
CAAGGGAGTAATTCTCAAACAGTCTATGCTTTGATCGTTCCCTGGAAGACCAGTAGTAGTTTCCGATGCACATCGGGAGGCATTCTGTAATCTGTGGACTATCAGAGTGGTGATGAAACACAGAAATTGCATCGGGATTGAATACAACAGTCACCATGCGCACTTTCCTCCATGGGAGTAATGTCCCAAACAGTCTACGATCTGATCGTTCCCTGGAAGACCAGTAGTAGTTTCCGATGAACATCGGGAGGCATTCTGTAATCTGTGGACTATCAGAGTGTTGATGAAACACAGAAATTGCATCGGGATTGAATACAACAGTCACCATGCGCACTTTCCTCCATGGGAGTAATGTTTCATAGAGTTTACGATTTGATCGTTCCCTGGATGACCAGTAGCAGTTTCCGATGCACATCTGGAGGCATTCTGTAATCTGTGGACTATAAGAGTGTTGATGAAACATAGAAATTGCATCGGGATTGAATACAACAGTCACCATGAGCACATTCCTCCATAAAAGTAATTTCTCAAACAGTCTACGCTTTGATCGTTCCCTGGTAAACCAGTAGTAGTTTCCGATGCACATCTTTAGGCATTCTGTAATCTGTGGACTATCAGAGTGTTATTGAATCACAGAAATCGCATCGGGATTGAATACAACAGTCACCATGCGCACTTTCCTCCATGGGAGTAATGGCTCAAACAGTCTACGCTTCGATCGTTCCCTGGAAGACCAGTAGTAGTTTCCGATGCACATCTGGAGGCATTCTGTAATCTGTGGACTATTAGAGTGTTGATGAAACACAGAAATTGCATCGGGATTGAATACAACAGCCACCATGCGCACTTTCCTCCATGGGAGTAATTTCTCAAACAGTCTACGCTTTGATCGTTCCCTGAAAGGCCAGTAGTAGTTTCCGATGCACATCTGGAGGCATTATGTAATCTGTGGACTATCAGAGTGTTGATGAATCACAGAAATTGCTTCGGGATTGAATACAACAGTCTCCATGCGCAGTTTCCTCCATGGGAGTAATTTCTTAAACAGTCTACACTTTGATCGTTCCCTGGAAGAACAGAAGTAGTTTCAGTTGCAAATCTGGAGGCATTCTGTAATCTGTGGACTATCAGAGTATTGATGAAACACAGAAATTGCATCGGGATTTAATACAACAGTCACCATGCGCACTTTCCTCCATGGGAGTAATGTTTCAAAGAGTTCACGCTTTGATCGTTCCCTGGAAGACCAGTAGCAGTTTCCGATGCACATCTGAAGGCATTCTGTAATCTGTGTACTATCAGAGTGTTGATGAAACACAGAAATTGCATCGGGATTGTATACAACAACCACCATGTGCACTTTCCTCCATGGGAGTAATGTCCCAAACAGTCTACGCTTTGATCGTTCCCTGGAAGACCAGTAGTAGTTTCAGATGCTCATCTGGAGGCATTCTGTAATCTGTGGAGTTTCAGAGTGTTGATGAAACACAGAAATTGCATCGGGATTGAACACAACAATTTCCATGCGCACTTTCCTCCATGGGAGTAATGTCTCAAACAGTCTACGCTTTGATCGTTCCCTGGAAGACCAGTAGTTTCCGATGCTCATCTGGAGGCATTCTGTAATCTGTGGAGTTTCAGAGTGTTGATGAAACACAGAAATTGCGTCGGGTTTTAAATACCACAGTTACCATGCGCACTTTCCTTCAAGGGAGTAATGTCTCAAACAGTCTACGATTTGATCGTTAACTGGAAGACCAGTAGTAGTTTCCGATGCACATCTGGAGGCTTTCTGTAATCTGTGGACTATCAGAGTGTTGATGAAACACAGAGATTGCATCGGGATTGAATACAACAGTTACCATGCGCACTTTCCTCCATGGGAGTAATTCTCAAACAATCTACTATTTGATCGTTCCCTGGAAGACCAGTAGTAGTTTCCGATGCACAATTGCTGGCATTCTGTAATCTGTGGACTATCAGAGTGTTGATGAAACACAGAAATTGCTTCGGGATTAAATACAACAGTCACCATGCGCAGTTTCCTCCATGGGAGGAATGTCTCAAACAGTCGACGATTTGAACGTTCCCTGGAAGACCAGTAGTAGTTTCCGATGCACATCTGGTGGCATCCTGTAATCTGTGGACTATCAGAGTGTTGATGAAACACAAAAAATGCATCGGGATTGAATACAACAGTCACCATCCGCACTTTCCTGCAGGGGAGTAATGTCTGAAACAGTCTACGCTTTGATCGTTCCCGGGAAGAGCAGTAGTAGTTTCCGATGCACATCTCGTGGCATTCTGTAATCTGTGGACTATCAGAGTGTTGATGAAACACAGAAAATGCATCGGGATTGATTACAACAATTACCATGCGCACTTTCCTCCATGGGAGTAATGTCCCAAAGAGTTTACGCTTTCATCGTTCCCTGAAATACCAGTAGTAGTTTCCGATGCACATCTGGAGGCAACCTGTAATCTGTGGACTATCAGAGTGTTGATGAATCACAGAAATTGCATCAGGATTGAATACAACAGTCTCCATGCGCAGTTTCCTCCATCGGAGTAATGTCTTAAATAGTCTACGCTTTGATCGTTCCCTGGAAGAACAGAAGTAGTTTCAATTGCACATCTGGAGGCATTCTGTAATCTGTGGACTATCAGAGTATTGATGAAACACAGAAATTGCATCGGGATTGAATACAACTGTCACCATGCACACTTTCCTCCATCGGAGTAATGTTTCAAAGAGTTCACGCTTTGATCGTTCCCTGGAAGACCAGTAGCAGTTTCCGATGCACTTCTGGAGGCATTCTGTAATCGGTGTACTATCAGAGTGTTGATGAAACACCGAAATTGCATCGGGATTGAATACAACAGTCACCGTGAGCACATTCCTCCATAAAAGTAATGTCTCAAACGGTCTACGCTTTGATCGTTCCCTGGAAGACCGGTAGTAGTTTCCGATGAACATCTGGAGCCATTCTGTAATCTGTGGACTATTAGAGTTTTAATGAAACACAGATATTGCATCGGGATTGAATACAACAGCCACCATGCGCACTTTCCTCCATGGGAGTAATGTCTCAAACAGTCTACGCTTTGATCGTTCCCTGGAAGACCAGTAGTAGTCCCCGATGCACATCTGGAGGCTTTCTGTAATCTGTGGACTACCAGAGTGTTGATGAAACACAGAAATTGCATCGGGATTGAATACAACAGTCACCATGCGCACGTTCTTTCATGGGAGTAATTCTCAAACAGTCTACGCTTTGGTCGTTCCCTGGAAGACCAGTAGTAGTTTCCGATGCACATCTGGAGGCATTCTGTAATCTGTAGACTATCAGAGTGTTGATGAAACACAGAAATTGCATCGGGATTGAACACAGCAGTCACCATGCGCACTTTCCTCCATGGGAGTAATGTCTCTAACAGTCTACGCTTTGATCGTTCCCTGGAAGACCAGTAGTAGTTTGCGATGCACATCTGGAGGCTTTCCGTAATCAGTGGACTATCAGAGTGTTGATGAAACACAGAAATAGCATCGGGATTGAATACAACAGTCACCATGAGCACGTTCCTCCATAAAAGTAATGTCTCAAACTGTCTACGCTTTGATCGTTCCCTGGAAGACCGGTAGTAGTTTCCGATGAACATCTGGAGGCATTCTGTAATCTGTGGACTATTAGAGTGTTGATGAAACACAGATATTTCTTCGGGATTGAATACAACAGCCACCATGCGCACTTTCCTCCATGGGAAAAATGTCTCAAACAGTCTACGTTTTGATCGTTCCCTGGAAGACCAGTAGTAGTTTCCGATGCACATCTGGGGGCATTCTGTAATCTGTGGACTATCAGAGTTGATGAAACACAGAAATTGCTTCGGGATTGAATACAACAGTCACCATGCGCACTTTCCTGGATGGGAGTAATGTCTGAAACAGTCTACGCTTTGATCGGTCCCGGGAAGACCAGTAGTAGTTTCTGATGCACATCTCGTGGCATTCTGTAATCTGTGGACTATCAGAGTGTTGATGAAACACAGAAAATGCCACGGGATTAAATACAACAGTTACCATGCGCACTTTCCTTCATGTGAGTAATGACTCAAAGAGTTTACGCTTTGATCGATCCCTGAAAGACCAGTAGTAGTTTCCGATGCACATCTGGAGGCATTCTGTAATCTGTGGACTATCAGAGTGTTGATGAAACACAGAAATTGCATCGGGATTGAATACAACAGTCACCATGCGCTTATTAATCCATAAAAGTAATATCTCAAACAGTCTACGCTTTGATCGTTCCCTGTAAGACCAGTAGTAGTTTCCGATGCACATCTGGAGGCATTCTGTAATCTGTGGGCTATCAGAGTGTTGATGAAACACAGAAATTGCATCGGGATTGAATACAACAGTCACCATGAGAACTTTCCTACATGGGAGTAATGTCTCAAACAGTCTACGCCTTGATCGTTCCCTGGAAGACCAGTAGAAGTTTCAGATACACATCTGGACGCATTCTGTAATCTGTGGACTATCAGAGTGTTGATGAAACACAGAAATTGCATCGGGATTGAATACAGCAGTCACCATGCGCACTTTCCTCCATGGGAGTAATGTCTCTAACAGTCTACGCTTTGATCGTTCCCTGGAAGACCAGTAGTAGTTGCCGATGCACATCTGGAGGCTTTCTGTAATCAGTGGACTATCAGAGTGTTGATGAAACACAGAAATTGCATCGGGATTGAATACAACAGTCACCATGCGCACTTTCCTCCATAGGAGTAATGTCTCAAACAGTCTACGCTTTGATCGTTCCCTGGAAGACCAGTAGTAGTTTCCGATTAACATCTGGAGGCATTCCGTAATCTGTGGACTATCAGAGTGTTTATGAATCACAGAAATTGCATCGGGATTGAATACAACAGTCACCATGCGCACTTTCCTCCACAGCTGTAATGTCTCAAACAGTCTACGCTTTGATCGTTCCCTGGAAGACCAGTAGTAGTTTCCGATGAACATCTGGAGGCATTCTGTAATCTGTGGACTATCAGAGTGTTGATGAAACACAGAAATCGCATCGGGATTGAATACAACAGTCACCATCCGCACTTTCCTCCATGGGAGTAATGTCCCAAACAGTCTACGTTTGGATCGTTCCCAGGAAGACCAGTAGTAGTTTCCGATGCACATCTCGCGGCATTCTGTAATCTGTGGACTATCAGAGTGTTGATGAAACACAGAAAATGCATCGTGATTGAATACAACAGTCACCATGCGCACTTTCCTCCATGGTAGTAATGTCTCAAGGAGATTACGCTTTGATCGTTCACTGGAAGTCCAGTAGTAGTTTCCGATGCACATCTGGATGCATTCTGTAATCTGCGGAGTATAAGAGTGTTGATGAAACACAGAAATTGCATCGGGATTGAATACAACAGTCACCAAGTGCACATTCCTGCATAAAAGTAATGTATCAAACAGTCTACGCTTTGATCGTTACCTGGAAGACCAGTAGAAATTTCCGATGACCATCTGGAGGCATTCTGTAATCTTTAAACTATCAGAGTGTTGATGAAACACAGAAATTGCTTCGGGATTGAATACAACAGTCACCCTGCGCACTTTCCTCCACAGCTGTAATGTCTCAAACAGTCTACGCTTTGATCGTTCCCTGGAAGACCAGTAGTAGTTTCCGATGAACATCTGGAGGCATTCTGTAATCTGTGGACTATCAGAGTGTTCATGAAACACAGAAATTGCATCGGGATTGAATACAACAGTCACCATGCGCACATTACTCCACGGGAGTAATGTCTCAAACTGTCTACGCTTTGATCGTTCCCTGGAAGACCAGTAGTAGTTTCCGATGCACATCTGGAGGCATTCTGTAATCTGTGGAGTATCAGAGTGTTGATGAAACACAGAAATTGCATCGGGATTGAATACAACAGACACTATGCGCACTTTCCTCCATGGGAGTAATTCTCAAACAGTCTACGCTTTGATCGTTCCCTGGAAGACCAGTAGTAGTTTCCGATGCACATCTCGTGGCATTCTGTAATCTGTGGACTATCAGAATGTTGATGAAACACAGAAAATGCATCGGGATTGAATACAACAGTCACCATGCGCACTTTCCTCCATGGGAGTAATGTCTCAAACAGTCGACGCTTTGATCGTTCCCTGGAAAACCAGTAGTGGTTTCCGATGCACATCTGGTGGCATTCTGTAATCTGTGGACTATCAGAGTGTTGATGAAACACAGAAATTGCATCGGGATTGAATACAACAGTCACCATGCGCACTTTCCTCCATGGAAGCAATGTCTCAAACAGTCTACGCTTTGATCCTTCCCTGGAAGACCAGTAGTAGTTTCCGATTAACATCTGGAGGCATTCTGTAATCTGTGGACTATCAGAGTGTTTATGAATCACAGAAATTGCATCGGGATTGAATACAACAGTCGCCATGAGCACTTTCCTCCATGGGAGTAATGTCCCAAACAGTCTACGATTTGATCGTTCCCTGGAAGACCAGTAGTAGTTTCCGATGCACATCGGGAGGCATTCTGTAATCTGTGGACTATCAGAGTGTTGATGAAACACAGAAATTGCATCGGGATTGAATACAACAGTCACCATCCGCACTTTCCTCCATGGGAGTAATGTCCCAAACAGTTTACGCTTGGATCGTTCCCAGGAAGACCAGTAGTAGTTTCCGATGCACATCGGGAGGCATTCTGTAATCTGTGGACTATCAGAGTGTTCATGAAACACAGAAATTGCATCGGGATTGAATACAACAGTCACCATGCGCACATTCCTCCATGGGAGTAATGTCTCAAGGAGTTTACGCTTTGATCGTTCCCTGGAAGTCCAGTAGTAGTTTCCGATGCACATCTGGATGCATTCTGTAATCTGCAGAGTATCAGAGTGTTGATGAAACACAGAAATTGCATCATGATTGAATACAACAGTCACCATGCGAACTTTCCTCCGTGGGAGTAATTCTCAAACAGTCTACGCTTTGATCGTTCCCTGGAAGACCAATAGTAGTTTCCGATGCACATCTGGTGGCATTCTGTAATCTGTGGGCTATCAGAGTGTTGATGAAACACAGAAATTTCATCGGGATTGAATACAACAGTCACCATGTGCACTTTCCTCCACATGAGGTATGTCTCCAACAGTCTACGCTTTGATCGTTCCCTGGAAGACCAGTAGTAGTTTCCGATGCACATCTGGAGGTATTCTGTAATCTGTGGATTATCAGAGTGTTGATGAAACACAGAAATTGCATCGGGATTGAATACAACAGTCACCACGCGCACATTCCTGCATAAAAGTAATGTCTCAAACAGTCTACGCTTTGATCGTTCCCTGGAAGACCAGTAGAAATTTCCGATGAACATCTGGAGGCATTCTGTAATCTGTGGACTATCAGAGTGTTGATGAACACAGAAATAGCATCGGGATTGAATACAACAGTTACCATGCGCACTTTCCTCCACTGCAGTAATGTCTCAAACAGTCTACGCTTTGATCGTTCCCTGGAAGACCAGTAGTAGTTTCCGATGAACATCTGGAGACATTCTGTAATCTGTGGACTATCAGAGTGTTGATGAAACACAGAAATTGCATCGGGATTGAATACAACAGTCACCATGCGCACATTCCTCCACGGGAGTAATGTCTCAAACTGTCTACGCTTTGATCGTTCCCTGGAAGACCAGTAGTAGTTTCCGATGCACATCGGGAGGCATTCTGTAATCTGTGGATTATCAGAGTGTTGATGAAACACAGAAATTGCATCGGGATTGAATACAACAGACACCATGAGCACTTTCCTCCATGGGAGTAATTCTCAAACAGTCTACGCTTTGATCGTTCCCTGGAAGACCAGTAGTAGTTTCCGATGCACATCTCGCGGCATTCTGTAATCTGTGGACTATCAAAATGTTGATGAAATACAGAAAATGCATCGGGATTAAATACAACAGTCACCATGCGCACTTTTCTCCATGGGAGTAATGTCTCAAGGAGTTTACGCTTTGATCGTTCCCTGGAAGTCCAGTAGTAGTTTCCGATGCACATCTGGTGGCATTCTGTAATCTGTGGTCTATCAGAGTGTTGATGAAACACAGAAATTTCATCGGGACTGAATACAACTGTCACCATGCGCACTTTCCTCCACGGGAGGTATGTCTCCAACAGTCTACGCTTTGATCGTTCCCTGGAAGACCAGTAGTAGTTTCCGATGCACATCTGGAGGTATCTGTAATCTGTGGATTATCAGAGTGTTGATGAAACACAGAAATTGCATCGGGATTGAATACAACAGTCACTACGCGCACATTCCTGCATAAAAGTAATGTCACAAACAGTCTACGCTTTCATCGTTACCTGGAAGACCAGTAGAAATTTCCGATGAACATCTGGAGGCATTCTGTAATCTGTGGACTATCAGAGTGTTGATGAACACAGAAATATCATCGGGATTGAATACAACAGTTACCATGCGCACTTTCCTCCACAGCAGCAATGTCTCAAACAGTCTACGCTTTGATCGTTCCCTGGAAGACCAGTAGTAGTTTCCGATGAACATCTGGAGGCATTCTGTAATCTGTGGACTATCAGAGTGTTGATGAAACACAGAAATTGCATCGGGATTGAATACAACAGTCACCATGCGCACATTCCTCCATGTTAGTAATATCTCAAACAGTCTACGCTTTGATCGTTCCCTGGAAGACCAGTAGTAGTTTCCGATGCACATCGGGAGGCATTCTGTAATCTGTGGACTATCAGAGTGTTCATGAAACACAGAAATTGCATCGGGATTGAATACAACAGTCACCATGCGCACATTCCTCCACGGGAGTAATGTCTCAAACAGTCTACGCTTTGATCGTTCAAAGGAAGACCAGTAGTAGTTTCCGATGCACATCTGGCGGCATTCTGTAATCTGTGGACCATCAGAGTGTTGATGAATCACAGAAATTGTTTCGGGAATGAATACAACAGTCAACATGCGCACTTTCCTCCACGGGAGGTATGTCTCTAACAGTCTACGCTTTGATCGTTCCCTGGAAGACCAGTAGTAGCTCCGTTGTACATCTCTTGGCAATCTGTAATCTCTGGACTATCAAAGTGTTGATGAAACAAAGAAAATGCATCGGGATTGAATACAACAGTCACCATGCGCACTTTCCTCCATGGGAGTAATGTCTCAAAGAGTTAGCGCTTTGATCGATCCCTGGAAGACCAGTAGTAGTTTAAGATGCACAACTGGAGGCATTCTGTAATCTGTGGACTATTAGAGTGATGATGAAACACAGAAATTGCATCGAGATTGAATACAACAGTCACCATTCGCACATTCCTCCATAAAAGTAATGTCTCAAAGAGTCTACTCTTTGATCATTCCCTGGAAGACCAGTAGTAGTTTCCGATGAACATCTGGAGGCATTCTGTAATCTGTGGACTATCAGAGTGTTGATGAAACACAGAAATTGCATCGGGATTGAATACAACAGTCACCATGCGCACATTCCTCCACGTTAGTAATGTCTCAAACAGTCTACGCTTTGATCGTTCCCTGGAAGACCAGTAGTAGTTTCCGATGCACATCGGGAGGCATTCTGTAATCTGTGGACTATCAGAGTGTTCATGAAACACAGAAATTGCATCGGGATTGAATACAACAGTCACCATGCGCACATTCCTCCACGGGAGTAATGTCTCAAACAGTCTACGCTTTGATCGTTCAATGGAAGACCAGTAGTAGTTTCCGATGCACATCTGGTGGCATTCTGTAATCTGTGGACTATCAGAGTGTTGATGAATCACAGAAATTGTTTCGGGAATGAATACAACAGTCAACATGCGCACTTTCCTCCACGGGAGGTATGTCTCTAACAGTCTACGCTTTGATCGTTCCCTGGAAGACCAGTAGTAGTTTCCGTTGTACATCTCTTGGCAATCTGTAATCTGTGGACTATCAGAGTGTTGATGAAACAAAGAAAATGCATCGGGATTGAATACAACAGTCACCATGCGCACTTTCCTCCATGGGAGTAATGTCTCAAAGAGTTAGCGCTTTGATCGATCCCTGGAAGACCAGTAGTAGTTTAAGATGCACATCTGGAGGCATTCTGTAATCTGTGGACTATTAGAGTGATGATGAAACACAGTAATTGCATCGGGATTCAATATAAGAGTCACCATGCGCACTTTCCTCCATGGGCTAATGTCTCTAACAGTCTACGCTTTGATCGTTCCCTGGAAGACCAGTAGTAGTTTCCGGTGCACATCTGAAGGCCTTCTATAAACTGTGGACTATCAGAGTGTTGATGAAACAAAGAAATTGCATCGGGGTTGAATACAACAGTCACCATGCGCACTTTCCACCATGGGAGTAATTCTCAAACAGACTATGCTTTGATGGTTCACTGGATGACCAGTGGTAGTTTCCGATGCACTTCTGGTGGCATTCTGTAATCTGCGGACTATCAGAGTATTGATGAAACACAGAAATAGCATCGGGATTGAATACAACAGTCAGCATGCGCACTTTCCTCGCCGGGAGGTATGTCTCAAACAGTCTTCGTTTTGATCATTCCCTGGAAGACCAGTAGTAGTTTCCGATGAACATCTGGAGGCATTCTGTAATCTGTGGACTATCAGAGTGTTGATGAAACACAGAAATTGCATCGGGATTGAATACAACAGTCACCATGCGCATATTCCTCCACGGGAGTAATGTCTCAAACTGTCTACGCTTTGATCGTTCCCTGGAAGACCAGTAGTAGTTTCCGATGCACATCGGGAGGCATTCTGTAATCTGTGGATTATCAGAGTGTTGATGAAACACAGAAATTGCATCGGGATTGAATACAACAGTCACCAAGTGCACATTCCTGCATAAAAGTAATGTATCAAACAGTCTACGCTTTGATCGTTACCTGGAAGACCATTAGAAATTTCCGATGAACATCTGGAGGCATCTGTAATCTGTGGACTATCAGAGTGTTGATGAAACACAGAAATTGCATCGGGATTGAATACAACAGTCACCATGCGCACTTTCCTCCACAGCTGTAATGTCTCAAACAGTCTACGCTTTGATCGTTCCCTGGAAGACCAGTAGTAGTTTCCGATGAACATCTGGAGGCATTCAGTAATCTGTGACCATCAGAGTGTTGATGAAACACAGAAATTGCATCGGGATTGAATACAACAGTCACCATGCGCATATTCCTCCACGGGAGTAATGTCTCAAACTGTCTACGCTTTGATCGTTCCCTGGAAGACCAGTAGTCGTTTCCGACACATATGGGGAGGCATTCTGTAATCTGTGGATTATCAGAGTGTTGATGAAACACAGAAATTGCATCGTGATTGAATACAACATTCACCATGTGCACTCTCCTCCAAGGGAGTAATGTCTCAAACAGTCTACGCTTTGGTCGTTCCCTGGAAGACCAGTAGTAGTTTCCGATGCACATCTGGAGGCATTCTGTAATCTGTGGAGTATCAGAGTGTTGATGAAACACAGAAATTTTATCGGGATTGAATACAACAGACATCATGCGCACTTTCCTCCATGGGAGTAATTCTCAAACAGTCTATGCTTTGATCGTTCCCTGGAAGACCAGTAGTAGTTTCCGATGCACATCTCATGGCGTTCTGTAATCTGTGGACTATCAGAATGTTAATGAAACACAGAAAATGCATCGGGATTGAATACAACAACACCTTGCCCACTTTCCTCCATGGGAGTAAAGGCTCAAGGAGTTTACGCTTTGATCGTTCCCTGGAAGTCCAGTAGTAGTTTCCGATGCACATCTGGTGGCATTCTGTAATCTGTGGTCTATCAGAGTGTTGATGAAACACAGAAATTTCATCGGGATTGAATACAACAGTCACCATGCGCACATACCTCCACGGGAGGTATGTCTCTAACAGTCTACGCTTTGATCGTTCAATGGAAGACCAGTAGCAGTTTCCGATGCACATCTGGTGGCACTCTGTAATCTGTGGACTATCAGAGTGTTGATGAAACACAGAAATTGCATCGGGATTGAACACAACAGTCACCATCCGCACTTTCCTCCATGGGAGTTATGTCTGAAACAGTCTACGATTTTGATCGTTCCCTGGAAGAACAGTAGTAGTTTCCGATGCACATCTCTTGGCATTCTGTAATCTGTGGACTATCAGAGTGTTGATGAAACAAAGGAAATGCATCGGGATTGAATACAACAGTCACCATGCGCACTTTCATCCAGGGGAGTAATGTCTCAAAGAGTTTACGCTTTGAACGATCCCTGGAAGACCAGTAGTACTTTACGATGCACATCTGGGGGCATTCTGTAATCTGTGGACCATTAGAGTGATGATGAAACACAGAAATTGCGTCGAGATTGAATACAACAGTCACCATGCGCACATTCCTCCATAAAAGTAATGTCTCAAAGAGTCTACTCTTTGATCGTTCCCTGGAAGACCAGTAGTAGTTTCCGATGGACATCTGGAGGCATTCTGTAATCTGTGGACTATCAGAGTGTTGATGAAACACAGAAATTGCAATTGGATTGAGTACTACAGTCATCATGCGCACTTTCCTCCATGGGAGTAATGTCTCAAACAGTCTACGGTTTCATCGTTAGCTGGAAGACCAGTAGTAGTTTCCGATGCACATCTTGAAACATTCTGTAATCTGTGGACTATCAGATCGTTTATGAAACACAGAAATTGCATCGGGATTGAATACAACAGTCACCATGCGCACTTTCCTCCACGGGAGTAATGTTTTAAACAATCTACGATTTTGGTCGTTCCCTGGAAGACCAGCAGCAGTTCCCGATGCACATCTGGTGGCATTCTGTAATGTGTAGACTATCAGAGTATTGATGAAACACAGTAATTGCATCGGGATTGAATACAACAGTCACCATGCGCACTTTCCTCCATGGGAGTAATGTCTCTAACAGTCTACGCTTTGATCGTTCCCTGGAAGACCAGTAGTAGTTTCCGGTGCACATCTGGAGGCCTTCTGTAATCTGCGGACTATCAGAGTGTTGATGAAACAAAGAAATTGCATCGGGGTTGAATACAACAGTTACCATGCGCACTTTCCTCCATGGGAGTAATTCTCAAACAGACTATGCTTTGATGGTTCCCTGGGTGACCAGTGGTAGTTTCCGATGCACTTCTGGTGGCATTCTGTAATCTGTGGACTATCAGAGTGTTGATGAAACACATAAATAGCATCGGGATTGAATACAACAGTCACCATGCGCACTTTCCTCCACGGGAGGTATGTCTCAAACAGTCTTCGCTTTGATCATTCCCTGGAAGACCAGTAGTAGTTTCCGATGCACATCTCTAGGCATTCTGTAATCTGTGGACTATCAGAGTGTTGATGAAACACAGAAAATGCATCGGGATTGAATACAACAGTCACCATGCGCACTTTGCTCCATTGGAGTAGTGTCTCGAACAATCTACGCATTGATCGTTCCCTGGAAGACCAGTAGTAGTTTCCGATGCACATCTGGTGGCATTCTGTAATGTGTAGACTATCAGAGTGTTGATGAAACACAGTAATTGCATCGGGAGTGAATAAAACAGTCACCATGCGCACTTTCCTCCATGGGAGTAATGTCTCTAACAGTCTACGCTTTGATCGTTCCCTGGAAGACCAGTAGTACTTTGCGATGCACATCTGGAGACTTTCTGTAATCTGTGGACTATCAGAGTGAAGATGAATTAGAGAAATTGCATTGGGATTGAACACAACATTCTCCATGCGCAGTTTCCTCCACGGGAGTAATGTCTCAAACAATCTACACTTTGATCGTTCCTTGGAAGACCAGTAGTAGTTTCCGATGCACATCTGGTGGCATACTGTAATGTGTAGACTATCAGAGTGTTGATGAAACACAGTAATTGCATCGGGATCGTATACAACAGTCACCATGCGCACTTTCCTCCATGGGAGTAATGTCTCTAACAGTCTACGCTTTGATCGTTTCCTGGAAGACCAGTAGTAGTTCCCGATGCACATCTGGAGGCTTTCTGTAATCGGTGTACTATCAAAATGTTCGTGAAACACAGAAATTGCATCGGGATTGAATACAAAAGCCTCCATGCGCAGTTTCCTCCATGGGAGTAATGTCTCAAGCATTCTACGCTTTGATCGTTCCCTGGAAGACCAGTAGTAGTTTCAATTGCACATCTGGAGGCATTCTGTAATCTGTGGACTATCAGAGTGTTGATAAAACACAGAAATTGCATCGGGATTGAATACAACAGTCACCATGCGCACTTTCCTAAATGGGAGTATTGTCTCTAACAGTCTACGCTTTGATCGTTCCCTGGAAGACCAGTAGTAGTTTCCGATGCATATCTGGAGGCTTTCCGTAATCTGTGGACTATCAGAGTGTTGATGAAACACAGAAATTGCATCGGGGTTGAATACAAAATTCACCATGCGCACTTTCCTAAATGGGAGTATTGTCTCAAACAGTCTACGCTTTGATCGTTCCCTGGAAGACCAGTAGTAGTTTCCGATGCACATCTGGAGGCTTTCCGTAATCTGTGGACTATCACAGTGTTGATGAAACACAGAAATTGCATCGGAATTGAATACAACAGTCACCATGCGCTCTTTCCTCCATGGGAGTAATGTCCCAAACAGTCTACGCTTTGATCGTTCCCTCGAAGACCAGTAGTAGTTTCCGATGCACTTCTGGAGGCATTCTGAAATCTATGGACTATCAGTGTGTTGATGAAACACAGAAATTGCATCGGGATTGAATACAACAGTCACCATGCGCACTTTCCTCCACGGGAGGTATGTCTCAAACACGTTCGCTTTGACCGTTAACTGGAAGACCAGTAGTAGTTTCCGATGCATATCTGGTGGCATTCAGTAATCCGTGGACTATCAGAGTGTTGATGAAACGCAGATATTGTTTCGGGATTGAATACAACAGTCACCACTCGCACTTTCCTCCACGAGAGTAATGTCTCAAACATTCTACGCTTTGATCGTTCCCTGGAAGACCAGTAGTAGTTTCCGATGCACTTCTGGAGGCATTCTGAAATCTATGGACTATCAGTGTGTTGATGAAACACAGAAATTGCATCGGGATTGAATACAACAGTCACCATGCGCACTTTCCTAAATGGGAGTATTGTCTCTAACAGTCTACGCTTTGATCGTTCCCTGGAGGACCAGTAGTAGTTTCCGATGCATATCTGGAGGCTTTCCGTAATCTGTGGACTATCAGAGTGTTGATGAAACACAGAAATTGCATCGGGGTTGAATACAAAATTCACCATGCGCACTTTCCTAAATGGGAGTATTGTCTCAAACAGTCTACGCTTTGATCGTTCCCTGGATGAAAAGTAGTAGTTTCCGATGCACATCTTGAGGCTTTCCGTAATCTGTGGACCATCAGAGTGTTGATGAAACACAGAAATTGCACCGGAATTGAATACAAAAGTCACCATGCGCACTTTCCTCCATGGGAGTAATGTCCCAAACAGTCTACGCTTTGATCGTTCCCTGGAAGACCAGTAGTAGTTTCCGGTGCGCATCTGGAGGCCTTCTGTAATCTGTGGACTATCAGAGTGTTGATAAACAAAGAAATTGCATCGGGGTTGAATACAACAGTCACCATGCGCACTTTCCTCCATGGGAGTAATTCTCAAACAGACTATGCTTTGATGGTTCCCTGGGTGACCAGTGGTAGTTTCCGATGCACTTCTGGTGGCATTCTGTAATCTGTGGACTATCAGAGTGTTGATGAAACACAGAAATAGCATCGGGATTGAATACAACAGTCACCATGCGCACTTTCCTCCACTGGATGTATGTCTCAAACAGTCTTCGCTTTGATCATTCCCTGGAAGACCAGTAGTAGTTTCCGATGCACATCTCTAGGCATTCTGTAATCTGTGGACTATCAGAGTGTTGATGAAACACAGAAAATGCATCGGGATTGAATACAACAGTCACCATGCGCACTTTGCTCCATTGGAGTAATGTCTCGAACAATCTACGCATTGATCGTTCCCTGGAAGACCAGTAGTAGTTTCCGATGCACATCTGGTGGCATTCTGTAATGTGTAGACTATCAGAGTGTTGATGAAACACAGTAATTGCATCGGGAGTGAATAAAACAGTCACCATGCGCACTTTCCTCCATGGGAGTAATGTCTCTAACAGTCTACTCTTTGATCGTTCCCTGGAAGACCAGTAGTACTTTGCGATGCACATCTGGAGCCTTTCTGTAATCTGTGGACTATCAGAGTGAAGATGAAACAGAGAAATTGCATTGGGATTGAACACAACATTCTCCATGCGCAGTTTCCTCCACGGGAGTAATGTCTCAAACAATCTACACTTTGATCGTTCCTCGGAAGACCAGTAGTAGTTTCCGATGCACATCTGGTGGCATACTGTAATGTGTAGACTATCAGAGTGTTGATGAAACACAGTAATTGCATCGGGATTGAATACAACAGTCACCATGCGCACTTTCCTCCATGGGAGTAATGTCTCTAACAGTCTACGCTTTGATCGTTTCCTGGAAGACCAGTAGTAGTTCCTGATGCACATCTGGAGGCTCTCTGTAATCGGTGGACTATCAAAATGTTCGTGAAACACAGAAATTGCATCGGGATTGAATACAAAAGCCTCCATGCGCAGTTTCCTCCATGGGAGTAATGTCTGAAGCATTCTACGCTTTGATCGTTCCCTGGATGACCAGTAGTTGTTTCAATTGCACATCTGGAGGCATTCTGTAATCTGTGGACTATCAGAGTGTTGATAAAACACAGAAATTGCATCGGGATTGAATACAACAGTCACCATGCGCACTTTCCTAAGTGGGAGTATTGTCTCAAACAGTCTACGCTTTGATCGTTCCCTGGAAGACCAGTAGTAGTTTCCGATGCACATCTGGGGGCTTTCCGTAATCTGTGGACTATCAGAGTGTTGATGAAACACAGAAACTGCATCGGAATTGAATACAACAGTCACCATGCGCACTTTCCTCCATGGGAGTAATGTCCCAAACAGTCTACGATTTGATCGTTCCCTCGAAGACCAGTAGTAGTTTCCGATGCACTTCTGGAGGCATTCTGAAATCTATGGACTATCAGTGTGTTGATGAAACACAGAAATTGCATCGGGATTGAATACAACAGTCACCATGCGCACTTTCCTCCACGGGAGGTATGTCTCAAACACGTTCGCTTTGACCGTTAACTGGAAGACCAGTAGTAGTTTCCGATGCATATCTGGTGGCATTCAGTAATCTGTGGACTATCAGAGTGTTGATGAAACACAGAAATTGTTTCGGGAATGAATACAACAGTCAACATACGCACTTTCCTCCACGGGAGGTATGTCTCTAACAGTCTACGCTTTGATCGTTCCCTGGAAGACCTGTAGCAGTTTCCGATGCACATCTGGTGGCATTCTGTAAACTGTGGACTATCAGAGTGTTGATGAAACACAGAAATTGCATCGGGATTGAACACAACAGTCACCATCCGCACTTTCCTCCATGGTAGTAATTTCTGAAACAGTCTACGCTTTGATCGTTCCCTGTAAGACCAGTAGTAGTTTCCGATGCACATCTCGTGGCATTCTGTAATCTGTGGACTATCAGAGTGATGATGAAACAAAGAAAATGCATCGGGATTGAATACAACAGTCACCATGTGCACTTTCCTCCATGGGAGTAATGTCTCAAAGAGTTTACGCTTTGATCGATCTCTGGAAGACCAGTAATAGTTTACGATGCACATCTGGAGACATTCTGTAACCTGTGGAATATTAGAGTGATGATGAAACACAGAAATTGCATCGAGATTGAATACAAAAGCCTCCATGCGCAGTTTCCTCCATGGGAGTAATGTCCCAAACAGTCTACGCTTTGATCGTTCCCTGGAAGACCAGTAGTAGTTTCCGGTGCGCATCTGGAGGCCTTCTGTAATCTGTGGACTATCAGAGTGTTGATGAAACAAAGAAATTGCATCGGTGTTGAATACAACAGTCACCATGCGCACTTTCCTCCATGGGAGTAATTCTCAAACAGACTATGCTTTGATGGTTCCCTGGGTGACCAGTGGTAGTTTCCGATGCACTTCTGGTGGCATTCTGTAATCTGTGGACTATCAGAGTGTTGATGAAACACAGAAATAGCATCGGGATTGAATACAACAGTCACCATGCGCACTTTCCTCCACGGGAGGTATGTCTCAAACAGTCTTCGCTTTGATCATTCCCTGGAAGACCAGTAGTAGTTTCCGATGCACATCTGGTAGCATTCTGTAATCTGTGGACTATCAGAGCGTTGATGAAACACAGAAATTGCATTGGGATTGAATACAACAGTCACCATCCGCACTTTCCTCCATGGGAATAATGTCAGAAACTGTCTACGCTATGGTCGTTCAGTGGAAGACCAGTAGCAGATTCCGATGTACATCTCATGGCATTCTGTAATCTGTGCACTATCAGAGTGTTGATGAAACACAGAAAATGCATCGGGATTGAATACAACCGTTACCATGCGCAATTTCCTGCATGGGAGTAATGTCTCAAACAGTCTACGCTTTGATCGTTCCCTGGAAGACCAGTAGTAGTTTCCGATGCACATCTCTAGGCATTCTGTAATCTTTGGACTATCAGAGTGTTGATGAAACACAGGAAATGCATCGGGATTGAATACAACAGTCACCATGCGCACTTTGCTCCATTGGAGTAGTGTCTCGAACAATCTACGCATTGATCGTTCCCTGGAAGACCAGTAGTAGTTTCCGATGCACATCTGGTGGCATTCTGTAATGTGTAGACTATCAGAGTGTTGATGAAACACAGTAATTGCATCGGGAGTGAATAAAACAGTCACCATGCGCACTTTCCTCCATGGGAGTAATGTCTCTAACAGTCTACGCTTTGATCGTTCCCTGGAAGACCAGTAGTTGTTTCAATTGCACATCTGGAGGCATTCTGTAATCTGTGGACTATCAGAGTGTTGATAAAACACAGAAATTGCATCGGGATAGAATACAACAGTCACCATGCGCACTTTCCTAAATGGGAGTATTGTCTCTAACAGTCTACGCTTTGATCGTTCCCTGGAAGACCAGTAGTAGTTTCCGATGCATATCTGGAGGCTTTCCGTAATCTGTGGACTGTCAGTGTGTTGATGAAACACAGAAATTGCATCGGGGTTGAATACAAAATTCACCATGCGCACTTTCCTAAATGGGAGTATTGTCTCAAACAGTCTACGCTTTGATCGTTCCCTGGAAGACCAGTAGTTGTATCAATTGCACATCTGGAGGCATTCTGTAATCTGTGGACTATCAGAGTGTTGATAAAACACAGAAATTGCATCGGGATAGAATACAACAGTCACCATGCGCACTTTCCTAAATGGGAGTATTGTCTCTAACAGTCTACGCTTTGATCGTTCCCTGGAAGACCTGTAGCAGTTTCCGATGCACATCTGGTGGCAATCTGTAAACTGTGGACTATCAGAGTGTTGATGAAACACAGAAATTGCATCGGGATTGAACACAACAGTCACCATCCGCACTTTCCTCCATGGTAGTAATTTCTGAAACAATCTACGCTTTGATCGTTCCCTGTAAGACCAGTAGTAGTTTCCGATGCACATCTCGTGGCATTCTGTAATCTGTGGACTATCAGAGTGATGATGAAACAAAGAAAATGCATCGGGATTGAATACAACAGTCACCATGTGCACTTTCCTCCATGGGAGTAATGTCTCAAAGAGTTTACGCTTTGATCGATCCCTGGAAGACCAGTAATAGTTTACGATGCACATCTGGAGGCATTCTGTAACCTGTGGAATATTAGAGTGATGATGAAACACAGAAATTGCATCGAGATTGAATACAAAAGCCTCCATGCGCAGTTTCCTCCATGGGAGTAATGTCCCAAACAGTCTACGATTTGATCGTTCCCTGGAAGACCAGTAGTAGTTTCCGGTGCGCATCTGGAGGCCTTCTGTAATCTGTGGACTATCAGAGTGTTCATGAAACAAAGAAATTGCATCGGGGTTGAATACAACAGTCACCATGCGCACTTTCCTCCATGGGAGTAATTCTCAAACAGACTATGTTTTGATGGTTCCCTGGGTGACCAGTGGTAGTTTCCGATGCACTTCTGGTGGCATTCTGTAATCTGTGGACTATCAGAGTGTTGATGAAACACAGAAATAGCATCGGGATTGAATACAACAGTCACCATGCGCACTTTCCTCCACGGGAGGTATGTCTCAAACAGTCTTCGCTTTGATCATTCCCTGGAAGACCAGTAGTAGTTTCCGATGCACATCTCTAGGCATTCTGTAATCTGTGGACTATCAGAGTGTTAATGAAACACAGAAAATGCATCGGGATTGAATACAACAGTCACCATGCGCACTTTGCTCCATTGGAGTAATGTCTCGAACAATCTACGCTTTGATCGTTCCCTGGAAGACCAGTAGAAGTTTCCGATTCACATCTGGTGGCATTCTGTAATGTGTAGACTATCAGAGTGTTGATGAAACACAGTAATTGCATCGGGAGTGAATAAAACAGTCACCATGCGCACTTTCCTCCATGGGAGTAATGTCTCTAACAGTCTACGCTTTGATCGTTCCCTGGAAGACCAGTAGTACTTTGCGATGCACATCTGGAGCCTTTCTGTAATCTGTGGACTATCAAAGTGAAGATGAAACAGAGAAATTGCATTGGGATTGAACACAACATTCTCCATGCGCAGGTTCCTCCACGGGAGTTATGTCTCAAACAATCTACACTTTGATCGTTCCTCGGAAGACCAGTAGTAGTTTCCGATGCACATCTGGTGGCATACTGTAATGTGTAGACTATCAGAGTGTTGATGAAACACAGTAATTGCATCGGGATTGAATACAACAGTCACCATGCGCACTTTCCTCCATGGGAGTAATGTCTCTAACAGTCTACGCTTTGATCGTTTCCTGGAAGACCAGTAGTAGTTCCCGATGCACATCTGGAGGCTCTCTGTAATCGGTGGACTATCAAAATGTTCGTGAAACACAGAAATTGCATCGGGATTGAATACAAAAGCCTCCATGCGCAGTTTCCTCCATGGGAGTAATGTCTCAAGCATTCTACGCTTTGATCGTTCCCTGGAAGACCAGTAGTTGTTTCAATTGCACATCTGGAGGCCTTCTGTAATCTGCGGACTATCAGAGTGTTGATGAAACAAAGAAATTGCATCGGGGTTGAATACAACAGTCACCATGCGCACTTTCCTCCATGGGAGTAATTCTCAAACAGACTATGCTTTGATGGTTCCCTGGGTGACCAGTGGTAGTTTCCGATGCACTTCTGGTGGCATTCTGTAATCTGTGGACTATCAGAGTGTTGATGAAACACAGAAATAGCATCGGGATTGAATACAACAGTCACCATGCGCACTTTCCTCCACGGGAGGTATGTCTCAAACAGTCTTCCCTTTGATCATTCCCTGGAAGACCAGTAGTAGTTTCCGATGCACTTCTGGTGGCATTCTGTAATCTGTGGACTATCAGAGTGTTGATGAAACACAGTAATAGCATCGGGATTGAATACAACAGTCACCATCCGCACTTTCCTCCATGGGAATAATGTCAGAAACTGTCTACGCTTTGGTCGTTCAGTGGAAGACCAGTAGTAGATTCCGATGTACATCTCATGGCATTCTGTAATCTGTGCACTATCAGAGTGTTGATGAAACACAGAAAATGCATCGGGATTGAATACAACCGTTACCATGCGCACTTTCCTGCATGGGAGTAATGTCTCAAACAGTCTACGCTTTGATCGTTCCCTGGAAGACCAGTAGTAGTTTCCGATGCACATCTCTAGGCATTCTGTAATCTGTGGACTATCAGAGTGTTGATGAAACACAGAAAATGCATCGGGATTGAATACAACAGTCACCATGCGCACTTTGCTCCATTGGAGTAGTGTCTCGAACAATCTACGCTTTGATCGTTCCCTGGAAGACCAGTAGTACTTTGCGATGCACATCTGGAGCCTTTCTGTAATCTGTGGACTATCAGAGTGAAGATGAATTAGAGAAATTGCATTGGGATTGAACACAACATTCTCCATGCGCAGTTTCCTCCACGGGAGTAATGTCTCAAACAATCTACACTTTGATCGTTCCTCGGAAGACCAGTAGTAGTTCCCGATGCACATCTGGAGGCTTTCTGTAATCAGTGGACTATCAAAATGTTCGTGAAACACAGAAATTGCATCGGGATTGAATACAACAGTCACCACTCGCACTTTCCTCCACGGGAGGTATGTCTCAAACACGTTCGCTTTGACCGTTAACTGGAGGACCAGTAGTAGTTTCCGATGCATATCTGGTGGCACTCAGTAATCTGTGGACTATCAGATATTGTTTCGGGATTGAATACAACAGTCACCACTCGCACTTTCCTCCACGAGAGTAATGTCTCAAACAATCTACGCTTTGATCGTTCCCTGGAAGACCAGTAGTAGTTTCCGATGCATATCTGGAGGCTTTCCGTAATCTGTGGACTATCAGAGTGTTGATGAAACACAGAAATTGCATCGGGGTTGAATACAAAATTCACCATGCGCACTTTCCTAAATGGGAGTATTGTCTCAAACAGTCTACGCTTTGATCGTTCCCTGGAAAACCAGTAGTAGTTTCCGATGCACATCTGGAGGCTTTCCGTATTCTGTGGACTATCAGAGTGTTGATGAAACACAGTAATTGCATCGGGATTGTATACGACAGTCACCATGCGCACTTTCCTAAATGGGAGTATTGTCTCTAACAGTATACGCTTTGATCGTTCCCTGGAAGACCAGTAGTAGTTTCCGATGCATATTTGGAGGCTTTCCGTAATCTGTGGACTATCAGAGTGTTGATGAAACACAGAAATTGCATCGGGGTTGAATACAAAATTCACCATGCGCACTTTCCTAAATGGGAGTATTGTCTCAAACAGTCTACGCTTTGATCGTTCCCTGGAAAACCAGTAGTAGTTTCCGATGCACATCTGGAGGCTTTCCGTATTCTGTGGACTATCAGAGTGTTGATGAAACACAGAAATTGCATCGGAATTGAATACAACAGTCACCATGCGCACTTTCCTCCATGGGAGTAATGTCCCAAACAGTCTACGCTTTGATCGTTCCCTCGAAGACCAGTAGTAGTTTCCGATGCACTTCTGGAGGCATTCTGAAATCTATGGACTATCAGTGTGTTGATGAAACACAGAAATTGCATCGGGATTGAATACAACAGTCACCATGCGCACTTTCCTCCACGGGAGGTATGTCTCAAACACGTTCGCTTTGACCGTTAACTGGAAGACCAGTAGTAGTTTCCGATGCATATCTGGTGGCACTCAGTAATCTGTGGACTATCAGAGTGTTGATGAAACGCAGATATTGTTTCGGGATTGAATACAACAGTCACCACTCGCACTTTCCTCCACGAGAGTAATGTCTCAAACAATCTACGCTTTGATCGTTCCCTGGAAGACCAGTAGTAGTTTCCGATGCACTTCTGGAGGCATTCTGAAATCTATGGACTATCAGTGTGTTGATGAAACATAGAAATTGCATCGGGATTGAATACAACAGTCACCATGCGCACTTTCCTAAATGGGAGTATTGTCTCTAACAGTCTACGCTTTGATAGTTCCCTGGAAGACCAGTAGTAGTTTCCGATGCATATCTGGAGGCTTTCCGTATTCTGTGGACTATCAGAGTGTTGATGAAACACAGAAATTGCATCGGGAGTGAATAAAACAGTCACCATGCGCACTTTCCTCCATGGGAGTAATGTCTCTAACAGTCTACGCTTTGATCGTTCCCTGGAAGACCAGTAGTACTTTGCGATGCACATCTGGAGCCTTTCTGTAATCTGTGGACTATCAGAGTGAAGATGAATTAGAGAAATTGCATTGGGATTGAACACAACATTCTCCATGCGCAGTTTCCTCCACGGGAGTAATGTCTCAAACAATCTACACTTTGATCGTTCCTCGGAAGACCAGTAGTAGTTTCCGATGCACATCTGGTGGCATACTGTAATGTGTAGACTATCAGAGTGTTGATGAAACACAGTAATTGCATCGGGATTGTATACAACAGTCACCATGCGCACTTTCCTCCATGGGAGTAAAGTCTCTAACAGTCTACGCTTCGATCGTTTCCTGGAAGACCAGTAGTAGTTCCCGATGCACATCTGGAGGCTTTCTGTAATCAGTGGACTATCAAAATGTTCGTGAAACACAGAAATTGCATCGGGATTGAATACAAAAGCCTCCATGCGCAGTTTCCTCCATGGGAGTAATGTCTCAAGCATTCTACGCTTTGATCGTTCCCTGGAAGACCAGTAGTAGTTTCAATTGCACATCTGGAGGCATTCTGTAATCTGTGGACTATCAGAGTGTTGATAAAACACAGAAATTGCATCGGGATTGAATACAACAGTCACCATGCGCACTTTCCTAAATGGGAGTATTGTCTCTAACAGTCTACGCTTTGATCGTTCCCTGGAAGACCAGTAGTAGTTTCTGATGCATATCTGGAGGCTTTCCGTAATCTGTGGACTATCAGAGTGTTGATGAAACACAGAAATTGCATCGGGGTTGAATACAAAATTCACCATGCGCACTTTCCTAAATGGGAGTATTGTCTCAAACAGTCTACGCTTTGATCGTTCCCTGGAAGACCAGTAGTTGTATCAATTGCACATCTGGAGGCATTCTGTAATCTGTGGACTATCAGAGTGTTGATAAAACACAGAAATTGCATCGGGATAGAATACAACAGTCACCATGCGCACTTTCCTAAATGGGAGTATTGTCTCTAACAGTCTACGCTTTGATCGTTCCCTGGAAGACCTGTAGCAGTTTCCGATGCACATCTGGTGGCAATCTGTAAACTGTGGACTATCAGAGTGTTGATGAAACACAGAAATTGCATCGGGATTGAACACAACAGTCACCATCCGCACTTTCCTCCATGGTAGTAATTTCTGAAACAATCTACGCTTTGATCGTTCCCTGTAAGACCAGTAGTAGTTTCCGATGCACATCTCGTGGCATTCTGTAATCTGTGGACTATCAGAGTGATGATGAAACAAAGAAAATGCATCGGGATTGAATACAACAGTCACCATGTGCACTTTCCTCCATGGGAGTAATGTCTCAAAGAGTTTACGCTTTGATCGATCCCTGGAAGACCAGTAATAGTTTACGATGCACATCTGGAGGCATTCTGTAACCTGTGGAATATTAGAGTGATGATGAAACACAGAAATTGCATCGAGATTGAATACAAAAGCCTCCATGCGCAGTTTCCTCCATGGGAGTAATGTCCCAAACAGTCTACGATTTGATCGTTCCCTGGAAGACCAGTAGTAGTTTCCGGTGCGCATCTGGAGGCCTTCTGTAATCTGTGGACTATCAGAGTGTTGATGAAACAAAGAAATTGCATCGGGGTTGAATACAACAGTCACCATGCGCACTTTCCTCCATGGGAGTAATTCTCAAACAGACTATGTTTTGATGGTTCCCTGGGTGACCAGTGGTAGTTTCCGATGCACTTCTGGTGGCATTCTGTAATCTGTGGACTATCAGAGTGTTGATGAAACACAGAAATAGCATCGGGATTGAATACAACAGTCACCATGCGCACTTTCCTCCACGGGAGGTATGTCTCAAACAGTCTTCGCTTTGATCATTCCCTGGAAGACCAGTAGTAGTTTCCGATGCACATCTCTAGGCATTCTGTAATCTGTGGACTATCAGAGTGTTAATGAAACACAGAAAATGCATCGGGATTGAATACAACAGTCACCATGCGCACTTTGCTCCATTGGAGTAATGTCTCGAACAATCTACGCTTTGATCGTTCCCTGGAAGACCAGTAGAAGTTTCCGATGCACATCTGGTGGCATTCTGTAATGTGTAGACTATCAGAGTGTTGATGAAACACAGTAATTGCATCGGGAGTGAATAAAACAGTCACCATGCGCACTTTCCTCCATGGGAGTAATGTCTCTAACAGTCTACGCTTTGATCGTTCCCTGGAAGACCAGTAGTACTTTGCGATGCACATCTGGAGCCTTTCTGTAATCTGTGGACTATCAAAGTGAAGATGAAACAGAGAAATTGCATTGGGATTGAACACAACATTCTCCATGCGCAGTTTCCTCCACGGGAGTTATGTCTCAAACAATCTACACTTTGATCGTTCCTCGGAAGACCAGTAGTAGTTTCCGATGCACATCTGGTGGCATACTGTAATGTGTAGACTATCAGAGTGTTGATGAAACACAGTAATTGCATCGGGATTGAATACAACAGTCACCATGCGCACTTTCCTCCATGGGAGTAATGTCTCTAACAGTCTACGCTTTGATCGTTTCCTGGAAGACCAGTAGTAGTTCCCGATGCACATCTGGAGGCTCTCTGTAATCGGTGGACTATCAAAATGTTCGTGAAACACAGAAATTGCATCGGGATTGAATACAAAAGCCTCCATGCGCAGTTTCCTCCATGGGAGTAATGTCTCAAGCATTCTACGCTTTGATCGTTCCCTGGAAGACCAGTAGTTGTTTCAATTGCACATCTGGAGGCCTTCTGTAATCTGCGGACTATCAGAGTGTTGATGAAGCAAAGAAATTGCATCGGGGTTGAATACAACAGTCACCATGCGCACTTTCCTCCATGGGAGTAATTCTCAAACAGACTATGCTTTGATGGTTCCCTGGGTGACCAGTGGTAGTTTCCGATGTACTTCTGGTGGCATTCTGTAATCTGTGGACTATCAGAGTGTTGATGAAACACAGAAATAGCATCGGGATTGAATACAACAGTCACCATGCGCACTTTCCTCCACGGGAGGTATGTCTCAAACAGTCTTCCCTTTGATCATTCCCTGGAAGACCAGTAGTAGTTTCCGATGCACTTCTGGTGGCATTCTGTAATCTGTGGACTATCAGAGTGTTGATGAAACACAGAAATAGCATCGGGATTGAATACAACAGTCACCATCCGCACTTTCCTCCATGGGAATAATGTCAGAAACTGTCTACGCTTTGGTCGTTCAGTGGAAGACCAGTAGTAGATTCCGATGTACATCTCATGGCATTCTGTAATCTGTGCACTATCAGAGTGTTGATGAAACACAGAAAATGCATCGGGATTGAATACAACCGTTACCATGCGCACTTTCCTGCATGGGAGTAATGTCTCAAACAGTCTACGCTTTGATCGTTCCCTGGAAGACCAGTAGTAGTTTCCGATGCACATCTCTAGGCATTCTGTAATCTGTGGACTATCAGAGTGTTGATGAAACACAGAAAATGCATCGGGATTGAATACAACAGTCACCATGCGCACTTTGCTCCATTGGAGTAGTGTCTCGAACAATCTACGCATTGATCGTTCCCTGGAAGACCAGTAGTAGTTTCCGATGCACATCTGGTGGCATTCTGTAATGTGTAGACTATCAGAGTGTTGATGAAACACAGTAATTGCATCGGGAGTGAATAAAACAGTCACCATGCGCACTTTCCTCCATGGGAGTAATGTCTCTAACAGTCTACGCTTTGATCGTTCCCTGGAAGACCAGTAGTACTTTGCGATGCACATCTGGAGCCTTTCTGTAATCTGTGGACTATCAGAGTGAAGATGAATTAGAGAAATTGCATTGGGATTGAACACAACATTCTCCATGCGCAGTTTCCTCCACGGGAGTAATGTCTCAAACAATCTACACTTTGATCGTTCCTCGGAAGACCAGTAGTAGTTCCCGATGCACATCTGGAGGCTTTCTGTAATCAGTGGACTATCAAAATGTTCGTGAAACACAGAAATTGCATCGGGATTGAATACAACAGTCACCACTCGCACTTTCCTCCACGGGAGGTATGTCTCAAACACGTTCGCTTTGACCGTTAACTGGAGGACCAGTAGTAGTTTCCGATGCATATCTGGTGGCACTCAGTAATCTGTGGACTATCAGATATTGTTTCGGGATTGAATACAACAGTCACCACTCGCACTTTCCTCCACGAGAGTAATGTCTCAAACAATCTACGCTTTGATCGTTCCCTGGAAGACCAGTAGTAGTTTCCGATGCATATCTGGAGGCTTTCCGTAATCTGTGGACTATCAGAGTGTTGATGAAACACAGAAATTGCATCGGGGTTGAATACAAAATTCACCATGCGCACTTTCCTAAATGGGAGTATTGTCTCAAACAGTCTACGCTTTGATCGTTCCCTGGAAAACCAGTAGTAGTTTCCGATGCACATCTGGAGGCTTTCCGTATTCTGTGGACTATCAGAGTGTTGATGAAACACAGTAATTGCATCGGGATTGTATACGACAGTCACCATGCGCACTTTCCTAAATGGGAGTATTGTCTCTAACAGTCTACGCTTTGATCGTTCCCTGGAAGACCAGTAGTAGTTTCCGATGCATATTTGGAGGCTTTCCGTAATCTGTGGACTATCAGAGTGTTGATGAAACACAGAAATTGCATCGGGGTTGAATACAAAATTCACCATGCGCACTTTCCTAAATGGGAGTATTGTCTCAAACAGTCTACGCTTTGATCGTTCCCTGGAAAACCAGTAGTAGTTTCCGATGCACATCTGGAGGCTTTCCGTATTCTGTGGACTATCAGAGTGTTGATGAAACACAGAAATTGCATCGGAATTGAATACAACAGTCACCATGCGCACTTTCCTCCATGGGAGTAATGTCCCAAACAGTCTACGCTTTGATCGTTCCCTCGAAGACCAGTAGTAGTTTCCGATGCACTTCTGGAGGCATTCTGAAATCTATGGACTATCAGTGTGTTGATGAAACACAGAAATTGCATCGGGATTGAATACAACAGTCACCATGCGCACTTTCCTCCACGGGAGGTATGTCTCAAACACGTTCGCTTTGACCGTTAACTGGAAGACCAGTAGTAGTTTCCGATGCATATCTGGTGGCACTCAGTAATCTGTGGACTATCAGAGTGTTGATGAAACGCAGATATTGTTTCGGGATTGAATACAACAGTCACCACTCGCACTTTCCTCCACGAGAGTAATGTCTCAAACAATCTACGCTTTGATCGTTCCCTGGAAGACCAGTAGTAGTTTCCGATGCACTTCTGGAGGCATTCTGAAATCTATGGACTATCAGTGTGTTGATGAAACATAGAAATTGCATCGGGATTGAATACAACAGTCACCATGCGCACTTTCCTAAATGGGAGTATTGTCTCTAACAGTCTACGCTTTGATAGTTCCCTGGAAGACCAGTAGTAGTTTCCGATGCATATCTGGAGGCTTTCCGTATTCTGTGGACTATCAGAGTGTTGATGAAACACAGAAATTGCATCGGGAGTGAATAAAACAGTCACCATGCGCACTTTCCTCCATGGGAGTAATGTCTCTAACAGTCTACGCTTTGATCGTTCCCTGGAAGACCAGTAGTACTTTGCGATGCACATCTGGAGCCTTTCTGTAATCTGTGGACTATCAGAGTGAAGATGAATTAGAGAAATTGCATTGGGTTGAACACAACATTCTCCATGCGCAGTTTCCTCCACGGGAGTAATGTCTCAAACAATCTACACTTTGATCGTTCCTCGGAAGACCAGTAGTAGTTTCCGATGCACATCTGGTGGCATACTGTAATGTGTAGACTATCAGAGTGTTGATGAAACACAGTAATTGCATCGGGATTGTATACAACAGTCACCATGCGCACTTTCCTCCATGGGAGTAATGTCTCTAACAGTCTACGCTTCGATCGTTTCCTGGAAGACCAGTAGTAGTTCCCGATGCACATCTGGAGGCTTTCTGTAATCAGTGGACTATCAAAATGTTCGTGAAACACAGAAATTGCATCGGGATTGAATACAAAAGCCTCCATGCGCAGTTTCCTCCATGGGAGTAATGTCTCAAGCATTCTACGCTTTGATCGTTCCCTGGAAGACCAGTAGTAGTTTCAATTGCACATCTGGAGGCATTCTGTAATCTGTGGACTATCAGAGTGTTGATAAAACACAGAAATTGCATCGGGATTGAATACAACAGTCACCATGCGCACTTTCCTAAATGGGAGTATTGTCTCTAACAGTCTACGCTTTGATCGTTCCCTGGAAGACCAGTAGTAGTTTCTGATGCATATCTGGAGGCTTTCCGTAATCTGTGGACTATCAGAGTGTTGATGAAACACAGAAATTGCATCGGGGTTGAATACAATATTCACCATGCGCACTTTCCTAAATGGGAGTATTGTCTCAAACAGTCTACGCTTTGATCGTTCCCTGGAAAACCAGTAGTAGTTTCCGATGCACATCTGGAGGCTTTCCGTAATCTGTGGACTATCAGAGTGTTGATGAAACACAGAAATTGCATCGGAATTGAATACAACAGTCACCATGCGCACTTTCCTCCATGGGAGTAATGTCCCAAACAGTCTACGCTTTGATCGTTCCCTCGAAGACCAGTAGTAGTTTCCGATGCACTTCTGGAGGCATTCTGAAATCTATGGACTATCAGTGTGTTGATGAAACACAGAAATTGCATCGGGATTGAATACAACAGTCACCATGCGCACTTTCCTCCACGGGAGGTATGTCTCAAACACGTTCGCTTTGACCGTTAACTGGAAGACCAGTAGTAGTTTCCGATGCATATCTGGTGGCACTCAGTAATCTGTGGACTATCAGAGTGTTGATGAAACGCAGATATTGTTTCGGGATTGAATACAACAGTCACCACTCGCACTTTCCTCCACGAGAGTAATGTCTCAAACAATCTACGCTTTGATCGTTCCCTGGAAGACCAGTAGTAGTTTCCGATGCACTTCTGGAGGCATTCTGAAATCTATGGACTATCAGTGTGTTGATGAAACATAGAAATTGCATCGGGATTGAATACAACAGTCACCATGCGCACTTTCCTAAATGGGAGTATTGTCTCTAACAGTCTACGCTTTGATCGTTCCCTGGAAGACCAGTAGTAGTTTCCGATGCATATCTGGAGGCTTTCCGTATTCTGTGGACTATCAGAGTGTTGATGAAACACAGAAATTGCATCGGGGTTGAATACAAAATTCACCATGCGCACTTTCCTAAATTGGAGTATTGTCTCAAACAGTCTACGCTTTGATCGTTCCCTGGAAGACCAGTAGTACTTTGCGATGCACATCTGGTGCCTTTCTGTAATCTGTGGACTATCAGAGTGAAGATGAAACAGAGAAATTGGATTTAGATTGAACACAACATTCTCCATGCGCAGTTTCCTCCACGGGAGTAATGTCTCAAACAATCTACACTTTGATCGTTCCTCGGAAGACCAGTAGTAGTTTCCGATGCACATCTGGTGGCATACTGTAATGTGTAGACTATCAGAGTGTTGATGAAACACAGTAATTGCATCGGGATTGAATACAACAGTCACCATGCGCACTTTCCTCCATGGGAGTAATGTCTCTAACAGTCTACGCTTTGATCGCTTCCTGGAAGACCAGTAGTAGTTTCCGATGCACATCTGGAGGCTCTCTGTAATCGGTGGACTATCAGAATGTTCGTGAAACACAGAAATTGCATCGGGATTGAATACAAAAGCCTCCATGCGCAGTTTCCTCCACGGGAGTAATGTCTCAAACAGTCTACGCTTTGATCGTTAGCTGGAAGACCAGTAGTAAATTTCCGATGCATATCGTGAAACATTCTGTAACCTGTGGACTATCAGAGTGTTGATGTAACACAGAAATTGCATCGGGATTGAATACAACTGTCACCATGACATCATTCCTCCACGGGAGTATTGTCTCAAACAGTCTGCGCTTTGATCGTACCCTGGAACACCAGTAGTAGTTTCCGATGCACATCTGGAGGCATTCTGTAATCTGTGGACTAACAGAGTGTTGATGAAACACAGAAATTGCATCGGGATTGAATACAACAGTCACCATGCGCACAGTCCTCCATAAAAGTAATGTCTCAAAGATTCTACGCTTTGATCGTTCCCTGGAAGACCGGTAGTAGTTTCCGATGAACATCTGGAGGCATTCTGTAATCTGTGGACTATCAGAGTGTTGATGAAACACAGAAATTGCATTGGGATTGAATACAACAGTCACCATGCACACTTTCCTCCACGCTAGTAATGTCTCAAACAGTCTGCGCTTTGATCGTTCCCAGGAACTCCAGTAGTAGTTTCCGATGGACATCTGGTGGCATTCTGTAATCTGTAGACTATCAGAGTGTTGATGAAACACAGAAATTGCATCGGGTTTGAATACAACAGTCACCATGCGCACTTTCCTCCATGGGAGGTATGTCTTAAACAGTCTACGCTTTGATCGTTCCCAGGAAGACCGGTTGTAGTTTGTGATGCACATCTCGTGGCATTCTGTAATCTGTGGACTATCAGAGTATTGATGAAACACAGAAAATGCATCGGGATTGAATACAACAGTCACCATGCACACTTTCCTCCACGGGGGGTATGTCTCTAACAGTCTACGCTATGACCGTTCCCTCTAAGACCAGTAGTAGTTTCCAATGCACATCTCGAGGCTTTCCGTGGTCTGTGGACTATCAGAGTGTTGATGAAACACAGAAATTGCATCGGGATTGAATACAACAATCACCATGCGCAGTTTCCTAAATGGTAGTATTGTCTCTAACAGTCTACGATTTGATCGTTCCCTGGAAGACCAGTAGTAGTTTCCGATGCACATCTGGAGGCTTTCCGTAATCTGTGGACTATCAGAGTGATGATGAAACACAGAAAGTACTTCGTGATTGAATACAACAGCCACCATGCGCACTTTCCTCCATGGGAATAATATCTCAAACAGTCTACGCTTTGATCGTTCCCTGGAAGACCAGTAGTAGTTTCCGATGCACATCTGGAGGCTTTCCGTAATCTGTGGACTATCAGAGTGTTGATGAATCACAGAAATTGCATCGGAATTGATTACAACAGTCACCATGCGCACTTTCCTCCATGGGAGTTATGTCCCGAACAGTCTACGCTTTGATCGTTCCCTCGAAGACCAGTAGTAGTTTCCGATGCACATCTGGAGGCATTCTGAAATCTGTTGACTATCAGTGTGTTGATGAAACACAGAAATTGCATCGGGATTGAATACAACAGTCACCATGCGCACTTTCCTCCACGGGAGGTATGTCTCAAACACGTTCGCTTTGACCGTTAACTGAAAGACCAGTAGTAGTTTCCGATGCACATCTGGAGGCATTCTGTAATTTTTGGACTATCAGGGTGTTGATGAAACACAGAAATTGCATAGGGATTGAATACAACAGTCCCCATCCGCACTTTCCTCCATGGGTAGTAATGTCTGAAACAGTCTTGGCGTTGATCGTTCCCTGGAAGACCAGTAGATGTTTCCGATGCACATCTCGTGTCATTCTGTAATCTGTGGACTATCAGAGTGTTGATGAAACACAGAGAATGCATCGGGATAGAATACAACAGTCACCATGCGCACTTTCCTCCATGGGAGTTCATGTCTCAAAGAGTCTACGCTTTGATCGTTCCCTGGAAGACCAGAAGTAGTTTCCGATGCACATCTGGAGGCATTCTGTAATCTGTGGAGTATCAGAGTGTTGATGAGAAACAGAAATTGCATCGGGATTGAATACAACAGTCACCATGCCCACTTTCCTCCATGGGAGTAATTATCAAACAGTCTACGCTTTGATCGTTCCCTGGAAGACCAGTAGTAGTTTCCGATGCACTTCTGGAGGCATCCTGAAATCTATGGACTATCAGTGTGTTGATGAAACACAGAAATTGCATCGGGATTGAATACAACAGTCACCATGCGCACTTTCCTCCAAGGGAGGTATGTCTCAAAAACGTTCGCTTTGACCGTTAATTGGAAGACCAGTAGTAGTTTCCCATGCATATCTGGTGGCATTCAGTAATCTGTGGACTATCAGAGTGTTGATGAAACACAGAAATTGTTTCGGGAATGAATACAACAGTCAACATACGCACTTTCCTCCACGGGAGGTATGTCTCTAACAGTCTACGCTTTGATCGTTCCCTGGAAGACCAGTAGCAGTTTCCGATGCACATCTGGTGGCATTCTGTAAACTGTGGACTATCAGAGTGTTGATGAAACACAGAAATTGCATCGGGATTGAACACAACAGTCACCATCCGCACTTTCCTCCATGGTAGTAATTTCTGAAACAGTCTACGCTTTGATCGTTCCCTGTAAGACCAGTAGTAGTTTCCAATGCACATCTCGTGGCATTCTGTAATCTGTGGACTATCAGAGTGTTGATGAAACAATGAAAATGCATCGGGATTGAAAACAACAGTCACCATGTGCACTTTCCTCCATGGGAGTAATGTCTCAAAGAGTTTACGCTTTGATCGATCCCTGGAAGACCAGTAATAGTTTACGATGCACATCTGGAGGCATTCTGTAACCTGTGGAATATTAGAGTGATGATGAAACACAGAAATTGCATCGAGATTGAATACAACAGTCACCATGCGCACATTCCTCCATAAAAGTAATGTCTCAAAGAGTCTACGCTGTGATCGTTCCCTGGAAGACTAGTAGTAGTTTCCGATGAACATCTGGTGGTTTTCTGTAATCTGTGGAGTATCAGAGTGCTGATGAAACACAGAAATTGCAATTGGATTGAATACTACAGTCACCATGCACACTTTCCTCCATGGGAGTAATGTCTCAAACAGTCTACGCTTTGATCGTTAGCTGGATACCAGTAGTAGTTTCCGATGCATATCGTGAAACATTCTGTAACCTGTGGACTATCAGAGTGTTGATGTAACACAGAAATTTCATCAGGATTGAATACAACAGTCACCATGACATCATTCCTCCACGGGAGTATTGTCTCAAACAGTCTGCGCTTTGATCGTTCCCTGGAACACCAGTAGTAGTTTCCGATGCACATCTGGAGGCATTCTGTAATCTGTGGACTAACAGAGTGTTGATGAAACACAGAAATTGCATCGGGATTGAATACAACAGTCACCATGCGCACATTCCTCCATAAAAGTAATGTCTCAAAGATTCTACGCTTTGATCGTTCCCTGGAAGACCGGTAGAAGTTTCCGATGAACATCTGGAGGCATTCTGTAATCTGTGGACTATCAGAGTGTTGATGAAACACAGAAATTGCATTGGGATTGAATACAACAGTCACCATGCAAACTTTCCTCCACGCTAGTAATGTCTCAAACAGTCTGCGCTTTGATCGTTCCCAGGAACACCAGTAGTAGTTTCCGATGGACATCTGGTGGCATTCTGTAATCTGTAGACTATCAGAGTGTTGATGAAACACAGAAATTGCATCGGGTTTGAATACAACAGTCACCATGCGCACTTTCCTCCTCGGGAGTAATTCTCAAACAGTCTATGCTTTGATCGTTCCCTGAATACCAGTAGTAGTTTCCGATGCATATCTCGTGCATTCTGTAATCTGTTTACTATCTGAGTGTTGATGATACACAGAAATTGCATCGGGAATGAATACAACAGTCACCATGCGCACTTTCCTCCATGGGAGGTATGTCTTAAAGAGTCTACGTTTTGATCGTTCCCAGGAAGACCGGTAGTAGTTTGCGATGCACATCTCGTGGCATTCTGTAATCTGTGGACTATCAGAGTATTGATGAAACACAGAAAATGCATCGGGATTGAATTCAACAGTCACCATGCACACTTTCCTCCACGGGGGGTATGTCTCTAACAGTCTACGCTTTGATCGTTCCCTGGAAGACCAGTAGTAGTTTCCAATGCACATCTCGAGGCTTTCCGTGGTCTGTGGACTATCAGAGTGTTGATGAAACACAGAAATTGCATCGGGATTGAATACAACAATCACCATGCGCACTTTACTAAATGGGAGTATTGTCTCTAACAGTCTACGATTTGATCGTTCCCTGGAATACCAGTAGTAGTTTCCGATGCACATCTGGAGGCTTTCCGTAATCTGTGGACTATCAGAGTGATGATGAAACACAGATATTACTTCGTGATTGAATACAACAGCCACCATGCGCACTTTCCTCCATGGGAATAATGTCTCAAACAGTCTACGCTTTGATCGTTTCCTGGAAGACCAGTAGTAGTTTCCGATGCACATCGGGAGGCTTTCCGTAATCTGTGGACTATCAGAGTGTTGATGAATCACAGAAATTGCATCGGAATTGATTACAACAGTCACCATGCGCACTTTCCTCCATGGGAGTAATGTCTGAAACAGTCTTGACTTTGATCGTTCCCTGGAAGACCAGTAGATGTTTCCGATGCACATCTCGTGGCATTCTGTAATCTGTGGACTATCAGAGTGTTGATGAAACACAGAGAATGCATCGGGATTGAATACAACAGTCACCATGCGCACTTTCCTCCATGGGAGTTCATGTCTCAAAGAGTCTACGCTTTGATCGTTCCCTGGAAGACCAGAAGTAGTTTCCGATGCACATCTGGAGGCATTCTGTAATCTGTAGAGTATCAGAGTGTTGATGAGACACAGAAATTGCATCGGGATTGAATACAACAGTCACCATGCGCACTTTCCTCCATGGGAGTAATTATCAAACAGTCTACGCTTTGATCGTTCCCTGGAAGACCAGTAGTAGTTTCCGATGCACTTCTGGAGGCATTCTGAAATCTATGGACTATCAGTGTGTTGATGAAACACAGAAATTGCATTGGGATTGAATACAACAGTCACCATGCGCACTTTCCTCCACGGGAGGTATGTCTCAAACACGTTCGCTTTGACCGTTAACTGGAAGACCAGTAGTAGTTTCCGATGCATATCTGGTGGCATTCAGTAATCTGTGGACTATCAGAGTGTTGATGAAACACAGAAATTGTTTCGGGAATGAATACAACAGCCAACATACGCACTTTCCTCCACGGGAGGTATGTCTCTAACAGTCTACGCTTTGATCGTTCCCTGGAAGACCAGTAGCAGTTTCCGATGCACATCTGGTGGCATTCTGTAAACTGTGGACTATCACAGTGTTGATGAAACACAGAAATTGCATCGGGATTGAACACAACAGTCACCATCCGCACTTTCCTCCATAGTAGTAATTTCTGAAACAGTCTACGCTTTGATCGTTCCCTGTAAGACCAGTAGTAGTTTCCGATGCACATCTCGTGGCATTCTGTAATCTGTGGACTATCAGAGTGTTGATAAAACAAAGAAAATGCATCGGGATTGAATACAACAGTCACCATGTGCACTTTCCTCCATGGGAGTAATGTCTCAAAGAGTTTACGCTTTGATCGATCCCTGGAAGACCAGTAATAGTTTACGATGCACATCTGGAGGCATTCTGTAACCTGTGGAATATTAGAGTGATGATGAAACACAGAAATTGCATCGAGATTGAATACAACAGTCACCATGCGCACATTCCTCCATAAAAGTAATGTCTCAAAGAGTCTACGCTTTGATCGTTCCCTGGAAGACCAGTAGTAGTTTCCGATGAACATCTGGAGGTTTTCTGTAATCTGTGGAGTATCAGAGTGCTGATGAAACACAGAAATTGCAATTGGATTGAATACTACAGTCACCATGCACACTTTCCTCCATGGGAGTAATGTCTCAAACAGTCTACGCTTTGATCGTTAGCTGGAAGACCAGTAGTAGTTTCCGATGCATATCGTGAAACATTCTGTAACCTGTGGACTATCAGAGTGTTGATGTAACACAGAAATTGCATCGGGATTGAATACAACAGTCACCATGACATCATTCCTCCACGGGAGTATTGTCTCAAACAGTCTGCGCTTTGATCGTTCCCTGGAACACCAGTAGTAGTTTCCGATGCACATCTGGAGGCATTCTGTAATCTGTGGACTAACAGAGTGTTGATGAAACACAGAAATTGCATCGGGATTGAATACAACAGTCACCATGCGCACATTCCTCCATAAAAGTAATGTCTCAAAGATTCTACGCTTTGATCGTTCCCTGGAAGACCGGTAGTAATTTCCGATGAACATCTGGAGGCATTCTGTAATCTGTGGACTATCAGAGTGTTGATGAAACACAGAAATTGCATTGGGATTGAATACAACAGTCACCATGCAAACTTTCCTCCACGCTAGTAATGTCTCAAACAGTCTGCACTTTAATCGTTCCCAGGAACACCAGTAATAGTTTCCTATGGACATCTGGTGGCATTCTGTAATCTGTAGACTATCAGAGTGTTGATGAAACACAGAAATTGCATCGGGTTTGAATACAACAGCCACCATGCCCACTTTCCTCCTTGGGAGTAATTCTCAAACAGTCTGTGCTTTGATCGTTCCCTGAATACCAGTAGTAGTTTCCGATGCATATCTGGTGCCATTCTGTAATCTCCTTACTATCTGAGTGTTGATGATACACAGAAAATGCATCGGGAATGAATACAACAGTCACCATGCGCACTTTCCTCCATGGGAGGTATGTCTTAAACAGTCTACGCTTTGATCGTTCCCAGGAAGACCGGTAGTAGTTTGCGATGCACATCTCGTGGCATTCTGTAATCTGTGGACTATCAGAGTATTGATGAAACACAGAAAATGCATCGGGATTGAATACAACAGTCACCATGCACACTTTCCTCCACGGGGGGTATGTCTCTAACAGTCTACGCTTTGATCGTTCCCTGGTAGACCAGTAGTAGTTTCCAATGCACATCTCGAGGCTTTCCGTGGTCTTTGGACTATCAGAGTGTTGATGAAACTCAGAAATTGCATCGGGATTGAATACAACAATCACCATGCGCACTTTCCTAAATGGGAGTATTGTCTCTAACAGTCTACGATTTGATCGTTCCCTGGAAGACCAGTAGTAGTTTCCGATGCACATCTGGAGGCTTTCCGTAATCTGTGGACTATCAGAGTGATGATGAAACACAGAAATTACTTCGTGATTGAATACAACAGCCACCATGCGCAATTTCCTCCATGGGAATAATGTGTCAAACAGTCTACGCTTTGATCGTTCCCTGGAAGACCAGTAGTAGTTTCCGATGCACATCTGGAGGCTTTCCGTAATCTGTGGACTATCAGAGTGTTGATGAATCACAGAAATTGCATCGGTATTGATTACAACAGTCACCATGCGCACTTTCCTCCATGGGAGTAATGTCCCGAACAGTCTACGCTTTGATCGTTCCCTCGAAGACCAGTAGTAGTTTCCGATGCACATCTGGAGGCATTCTGAAATCTGTGGACTATCAGTGTGTTGATGAAACACAGAAATTGCATCGGGATTGAATACAACAGTCACCATGCGCACTTTCCTCCACGGGAGGTATGTCTCAAACACGTTCGCTTTGACCGTTAACTGAAAGACCAGTAGTGGTTTCCGATGCACATCTGGAGGCATTCTGTAATTTTTGGACTATCAGGGTGTTGATGAAACACAGAAATTGCATCGGGATTGAATACAACAGTCACCATCCGCACTTTCCTCCATGGGAGTAATGTCTGAAACAGTCTTGGCTTTGATCGTTCCCTGGAAGACCAGTAGATGTTTCCGATGCACATCTCGTGGCATTCTGTAATCTGTGGACTATCAGAATGTTGATGAAACACAGAAATTGCATCGGGATTGAATACAACATTCACCATGCGCACTTTCCTCCATGGGAGGTATGTTTCGAACAGTCTACGCTTTGATCGTTCCATGGAAGACCAGTAGTAGTTTCCGATGCACATCTGGAGGCATTCTGTAATCTCTGGACTATCAGAGTGTTGATGAATCACAGAAAATGCATCCTGATTGAATACAACAGTCACCATGCGCACTTTCCTCCATGGGAGTAATGTCTCAAACAGTCTACGCTTTGATCATTCCCTGGAAGTAAAGAAGTAGTTTCCGATGCACAACTGGAGGCATTCTGTAATTTGTGGAGTACCAGAGTGTTGATGAGACACAGAAATTGCATCGGGATTGATTACAACAGTCACCATGCGCACTTTCCTCCATGGGAGTACTTCTCAAACAGTCTTGGCTTTGGTCGTTCCCTGGAAGACCAGTAGTAGTTTCCGATGCACATCTTGTGGCATTCTGTTATGTGTGGACTATCAGAGTGTTGATGAAACACAGAAAATACATCGGGATTGAATACAACAGTCACCATGCGCACTTTCCTCCAAGGGAGTTATATCTCAAGGAGTTTACGATTTGATCGTTCCCTGCAAGACCAGTAGTAGTTTCCGATGCACATCTGGAGGCATTCTGTAATCTGTGGAGTATCAGAGTGTTGATGAGACACAGAAATTGCATCAGGATTGAATACAACAGTCACCATGCGCACTTTCCTCCATGGGAGTAATTCTCAAACAGTCTACGCTTTGATCGTTCCCTGGGAGACCAGTAGTAGTTTCCGATGAACATCTGGTGGCATTCTGTAATCTGTGGACTATCAGAGTGTTGATGAAACACAGAAATTGCAACGGGATTGAATACAACATTCACCATGCGCTCTTTCCTCCACGGGAGGTATGTCTCAAAGAGTCTACGCTTTGATCGTTAGCTGGAAGACCAGTAGTAGTTTCCGATGCATATCTCGAGGCACTCTGTAATCTGTGGACTATCAGAGTGTTGATGAAACACAGAAATTACATCGGGATTGAATACAACAGTCACCATGCGCACATTCCTCCATAAAAGTAATGTCTCAAACAATCTATGCTTTGATCGTTCCCTGGAAGACCGGAAGTAGTTTCCGATGAACATCTGGAGGCATTCTGTAACCTGTGGACTATCAGAGTGATGATGTAACACAGGAATTGCATCGGGATTGAATACAACAGTCACCATGACCTCATTCCTCCACGGGAGAATTGTCTCAAACAGTCTGCGATTTGATCGTTCCCTGGAACACCAGAAGTAGTTTCCGATGCACATCTGTAGGCATTCTGTAATCTGTGGAGTATCAGAGTGTTGATGAGACACAGAAATTGCATCGGGATTGAATACAACAGTCACCATGCGCACTTTCCTCCATGGGAGTAATTCTCAAACAGTCTACGCTTTGATCGTTCCCTGGGAGACCAGTAGTAGTTTCCGATGAACATCTGGTGGCATTCTGTAATATGTGGACTATCAGAGTGTTGATGAAACACAGAAATTGCAACGGGATTGAATACAACATTCACCATGCGCTTTTTCCTCCACGCTAGTAATGTCTCAAACAGTCTGCGATTTGATCGTTCCCTGGAAGACCGGTAGTAGTTTCCGATGAACATCTGGAGGCATTCTGTAACCTGTGGACTATCAGAGTGTTGATGTAACATAGAAATTGCATCGGGATTGAATACAACAGTCACCATGACCTCATTCCTCCACGGGAGTATTGTCTCAAACAGTCTGCACTTTGATCGTTCCCTGGAACACCAGTAGTAGTTTCCGATGCACATCTGGAGGCATTCTGTAATCTGTGGACTAACAGAGTGTTGATGAAACACAGAAATTGCATTGGGATTGAATACAACAGTCACCATGCGCACATTCATCCATAAAAGTAATGTCTCAAAGATTCTACGCTTTGATCGTTCCCTGGAAGACCGGTAGTAGTTTCCGATGAACATCTGGAGGCATTCTGTAATCTGTGGACTATCAGAGTGTTGATGAAACACAGAAATTGCATTGGGATTGAATACAACAGTCACCATGCACACTTTCCTCTACGCTAGTAATGTCTCAAACAGTCTGCGCTTTGATCGTTCCCAGGAACACCAGTAGTAGTTTCCGATGCACATCTGGTGGCATTCTGTAGTCTGTAGACTATCAGAGTGTTGATGAAACACAGAAATTGCATCGGGATTGAATACAACAGTCACCATGCGCACTGTCCTCCTTGGGAGTAATTCTCAAACAGTCTATGCTTTGATCGTTCCCTGAATACCAGTAGTAGTTTCCGATGCATATCTGGTGCCATTCTGTAATCTGTTTACTATCTGAGTGTTGATGAAACACAGAAATTGCATCGGGATTGAATACAACAGTCACCAAGCGCACTTTCCTCCATGGGAGTAATGTCTCAAAGAGTTTACGCTTTGATCGTTCCCTGGAAGACCAGTAGTAGTTTCCGATGCACATCTGGAGGCTTTCTGTAATCTGTGGACTATCAGAGTGTTGATGAAACACAGAAATTGCCTCTGGATTGAAAACAACATTCAACATGCGCACTTTCCTCCATGGGAGTAATTCTCAAACAGTCTATGCTTTGATCGTTCCCTGGAAGACCAGTAGTAGTTTCCGATGCACATCTCGTAGCATTCTGTAATCTGTGGACTATCAGAGTATTGATGAAACACAGAAAATGCATCGGGATTGAATACAACAGTCACCAAGCGCACTTTCCTCCATGGGAGTAATGTCTCATAGAGTTTACGCTATGATCGTTCCCTGGAAGACCAGTAGTAGTTTCCGATGCACATCTGGAGGCATTCAGTAATCTGTGGACTATTAGAGTGTTGATGAAACACAGAAATTGCATCGGGATTCAATACAACAGTCACCATGCGCACTTTCCTCTATGGGAGTAATGTCTCTAACAGTCTTCGCTTTGATCGTTCCCTGGAAAACCAGTAGTAGTTTCCAATGCACATCTGGAGGCTTTCTGTAATCTGTGGACTATCAGAGTGTTGATGAAACACAGAAATTGCCTCTGGATTGAAAACAACATTCAACATGCGCACTTTCCTCCATGGGAGTAATTCTCAAACAGTCTATGCTTTGATCGTTCCCTGGAAGACCAGTAGTAGTTTCCGATGCACATCTGGTGGCATTCTGTAATCTGTGGCCTACCAGAGTGTTGATGAAACACAGAAATTGCATCAGGAATGAATACAACAGTCACCATGCGCACCTTGCTCCATGGGAGGTATGTCTGAAACAGTCTACGCTTTGATCGTTCCCTGGAAGACCAGTAGTAGTTTCCGATGCACATCTGGTGGCATTCTGTAATCTGTGGACTATCAGAGTGTTGATAAAACACAGAAATTGCATCAGGATTGAATACAACAGTCACTATCAGCACTTTCCTCCATGGGAGTAATGTCTGAAACAGTCTACGCTTTGATCGTTCCCTGGAAGATCAGTAGTAGTTTCCGATGCACATCTCGTGGCATTCTGTAATCTGTGGTCTATCAGAGTGTTGATGAAACACAGAAAATACATCGGGATTGAATACAACAGTCACCATGCACACTTTCCTTCACGGGGGGTATGTCTCTAACAGTCTACGCTTTGATCGTTCCCTGGAAGACCAGTAGTAGTTTCCAATGCACATCTGGAGGCTTTCCGTGGTCTGTGGACTATCAGAGTGTTGATGAAACACAGAAATTGCATCGCGATTGAACACAACAATCACCATGCGCACTTTCCTAAATGGGAGTATTGTCTCTAACAGTCTACGATTTGATCGTTCCCTGGAAGACCAGTAGTAGTTTCCGATGCACATCTGGAGGCATTCTGTAATCTGTGGACTAACAGAGTGTTGATGAAACACAGAAATTGCATCGGGATTGAATACAACAGTCACCATGCGCACATTCCTCCATAAAAGTAATGTCTCAAAGATTCTACGCTTTGATCGTTCCCTGGAAGACCGGTAGTAGTTTCCGATGAACATCTGGTGGCATTCTGTAATATGTAGACTATCAGAGTGTTGATGAAACACAGAAATTGCAACGGGATTGAATACAACATTCACCATGCGCTTTTTCCTCCACGGGAGGTATGTCTCAATGAGTCTACGCTTTGATCGTTAGCTGGAAGACCAGTAGTAGTTTCCGATGCACATCTCGAGGCATTCTGTAATCTGTGGACTATCAGAGTGTGGAAGAAACACAGAAATTGCATCGGGATTGAATACAACAGTCACCATGCGCACATTCCTCCATAAAAGTAATGTCTCAAACAATCTATGCTTTGATCGTTCCCTGGAAGACCGGTAGTAGTTTCCGATGAACATCTGGAGGCATTCTGTAATCTGTGGACTATCAGAGTGTTGATGAAACACAGAAATTGCATTGGGATTGAATACAACAGTCACCATGCGCACATTCATCCATAAAAGTAATGTCTCAAAGATTCTACGCTTTGATCGTTCCCTGGAAGACCGGTAGTAGTTTCCGATGAACATCTGGAGGCATTCTGTAATCTGTGGACTATCAGAGTGTTGATGAAACAAAGAAATTGCATTGGGATTGAATACAACAGTCACCATGCACACTTTCCTCTACGCTAGTAATGTCTCAAACAGTCTGCGCTTTGATCGTTCCCAGGAACACCAGTAGTAGTTTCCGATGCACATCTGGTGGCATTCTGTAGTCTGTAGACTATCAGAGTGTTGATGAAACACAGAAATTGCATCGGGATTGAATACAACAGTCACCATGCGCACTGTCCTCCTTGGGAGTAATTCTCAAACAGTCTATGCTTTGATCGTTCCCTGAATACCAGTAGTAGTTTCCGATGCATATCTGGTGCCATTCTGTAATCTGTTTACTATCTGAGTGTTGATGAAACACAGAAATTGCATCGGGATTGAATACAACAGTCACCAAGCGCACTTTCCTCCATGGGAGTAATGTCTCAAAGAGTTTACGCTTTGATCGTTCCCTGGAAGACCAGTAGTAGTTTCCGATGCACATCTGGAGGCTTTCTGTAATCTGTGGACTATCAGAGTGTTGATGAAACACAGAAATTGCCTCTGGATTGAAAACAACATTCAACATGCGCACTTTCCTCCATGGGAGTAATTCTCAAACAGTCTATGCTTTGATCGTTCCCTGGAAGACCAGTAGTAGTTTCCGATGCACATCTCGTAGCATTCTGTAATCTGTGGACTATCAGAGTATTGATGAAACACAGAAAATGCATCGGGATTGAATACAACAGTCACCAAGCGCACTTTCCTCCATGGGAGTAATGTCTCATAGAGTTTACGCTTTGATCGTTCCCTGGAAGACCAGTAGTAGTTTCCGATGCACATCTGGAGGCATTCTGTAATCTGTGGACTATTAGAGTGTTGATGAAACACAGAAATTGCATCGGGATTGAATACAACAGTCACCATGCGCACTTTCCTCTATGGGAGTAATGTCTCTAACAGTCTTCGCTTTAATCGTTCCCTGGAAAACCAGTAGTAGTTTCCAATGCACATCTGGAGGCTTTCTGTAATCTGTGGACTATCAGAGTGTTGATGAAACACAGAAATTGCCTCTGGATTGAAAACAACATTCAACATGCGCACTTTCCTCCATGGGAGTAATTCTCAAACAGTCTATGCTTTGATCGTTCCCTGGAAGACCAGTAGTAGTTTCCGATGCACATCTGGTGGCATTCTGTAATCTGTGGCCTACCAGAGTGTTGATGAAACACAGAAATTGCATCAGGAATGAATACAACAGTCACCATGCGCACTTTGCTCCACGGGAGGTATGTCTGAAACAGTCTACGCTTTGATCGTTCCCTGGAAGACCAGTAGTAGTTTCCGATGCACATCTGGTGGCATTCTGTAATCTGTGGACTATCAGAGTGTTGATAAAACACAGATATTGCATCAGGATTGAATACAACAGTCACTATCAGCACTTTCCTCCATGGGAGTAATGTCTGAAACAGTCTACGCTTTGATCGTTCCCTGGAAGATCAGTAGTAGTTTCCGATGCACATCTCGTGGCATTCTGTAATCTGTGGTCTATCAGATTGTTGATGAAACACAGAAAATACATCGGGATTGAATACAACAGTCACCATGCACACTTTCCTTCACGGGGGGTATGTCTCTAACAGTCTACGCTTTGATCGTTCCCTGGAAGACCAGTAGTAGTTTCCAATGCACATCTGGAGGCTTTCCGTGGTCTGTGGACTATCAGAGTGTTGATGAAACACAGAAATTGCATCGCGATTGAACACAACAATCACCATGCGCACTTTCCTAAATGGGAGTATTGTCTCTAACAGTCTACGATTTGATCGTTCCCTGGAAGACCAGTAGTAGTTTCCGATGCACATCTGGAGGCTTTCCGTAATCTGTGGACTATCAGAGTGATGATGAAACACAGAAATTACTTCGTGATTGAATACAACAGCCACCATGCGCACTTTCCTCCATGGGAATAATGTCTCAAACAGTCTACATTTTGATCGTTCCCTGGAAGAGGAGTAGTAGTTTCCGATGCACATCTGGAGGCTTTCCGTAATCTGTGGACTATCAGAGTGTTGATGAATCACAGAAATTGCATCGGAATTGATTACAACAGTCACATTGCGCACTTTCCTCCATGGGAGTAATGTCCCGAACAGTCTACGCTTTGATCGTTCCCTCGAAGACCAGTAGTAGTTTCCGATGCACATCTGGAGGCATTCTGAAATCTTTGGACTATCAGTGTGTTGATGAAACACAGAAATTGCATCGGGATTGAATACAACAGTCACCATGCGCACTTTCCTCCATGGGAGTAATTATCAAACAGTCTACGCTTTGATCGTTCCCTGGAAGACCAGTAGTAGTTTCCGATGAACATCTGGTGGCATTCTGTAATCTGTAGACAATCAGAGTGTTGATGAAACACAGAAATTGCATCGGGATTGAATACAACAGTCACCATGCGCACTTTCCTCCATGGGAGTAATGTGTCCAACAGTCTTCGCTTTGATCGTTCCCTGGAAGACCGGTAGTAGTTTCCGATTCACATCTGGAGGATTTCTGTAATCTGTGCACTATCAGAGTGTTGATGAAACACAGAAATTGCCTCGGGATTGAAACAACATTCACCATGCGCACTCTCCTCCATGGGAGTAATTCTCAAACAGTCTATGCTTTGATCATTCCCTGAAAGACCAGTAGTAGTTTCCGATGCATATCTGGTGCCATTCTGTATTCTGAGGACTATCAGAGTGTTGATGAAACACAGAAATAGCATTGGGATTGAATACAATAGTCACCATCCGCACTTTCCTCCATGGGAGTAATGTCTGAAACAGTCTACGCTTTGATCGTTCCCTGGAAGACCAGTAGTAGTTTCCGATGCACATCTGGAGGCATTCTGTAATCTCTGGACTATCAGAGTGTTGATGAATCACAGAAAATGCATCGGGATTGAATACAACAGTCACCATGCGCACTTTCCTTAATGGGAGTAATTCTTAAACAGTCTACGCTTTGATCGTTCCCTGGAACACCAGTAGTAGTTTCCGATGCACATCTGGAGGCATTCTGTAATCTCTGGACTATCAGAGTGTTGATGAATCACAGAAAATGCATCGGGATTGAATACAACAGTCACCATGCGCACTTTCCTCCATGGGAGTAATGTCTCAAACAGTCTACCCTTTGATCATTCCCTGGAAGTAAAGAAGTAGTTTCCGATGCACATCTGGAGGCATTCTGTAATTCGTGGAGTACCAGAGTGTTGATGAGACACAGAAATTGCATCGGGATTGATTACAACAGTCACCATGCGCACTTTCCTCCATGGGAGTACTTCTCAAACAGTCTTGGCTTTGGTCGTTCCCTGGAAGACCAGTAGTAGTTTCCGATGCACATCTTGTGGCATTCTTTTATGTGTGGACTATCAGAGTGTTGATGAAACACAGAAAATGCATCGGGATTGAATACGACAGTCAACATGCGCACTTTCCTCCAAGGGAGTTATATCTCAAGGAGTTTACGATTTGATCGTTCCCTGCAAGACCAGTAGTAGTTTCCGATGCACATCTGGAGGCATTCTGTAATCTGTGGAGTATCAGAGTGTTGATGAGACACAGAAATTGCATCGGGATTGAGTACAACAGTCACCATGCGCACTTTCCTCCATGGGAGTAATGTCTCAAACAGACTACGCTTTGATCGTTCCGTGGAAGACCAGAAGTAGTTTCCGATGCACATCTGGAGGCATTCTGTAATCTGTGGAGTATCAGAGTGTTGATGAGACACAGAAATTGCATCGGGATTGAATACAACAGTCACCATGCGCACTTTCCTCCATGGGAGTAATTCTCAAACAGTCTACGCTTTGATCGTTCCCTGGGAGACCAGTAGTAGTTTCCGATGAACATCTGGTGGCATTCTGTAATCTGTGGACTATCAGAGTGTTGATGAAACACAGAAATTGCAACGGGATTGAATACAACATTCACCACGCGCTCTTTCCTCCACGGGAGCTATGTCTCAAAGAGTCTACGCTTTGATCGTTAGCTGGAAGACCAGTAGTAGTTTCCGATGCACATCTCGAGGCATTCTGTAATCTGTGGACTATCAGAGTGTTGATGAAACACAGAAATTGCATCGGGATTGAATACAACAGTCACCATGCGCACATTCCTACATAAAAGTAATGTCTCAAACAATCTATGCTTTGATCGGTCCCTGGAAGACCGGTAGTAGTTTCCGATGAACATCTGGAGGCATTCTGTAATCTGTGGACTATCAGAGTGTTGATGAAACACAGAAATTGCATCGTGATTGAATACAACAGTCACCATGCGCACTTTCCTCCACGCTAGTAATGTGTCAAACAGTCTGCGCTTTGATCGTTCCCTGGAAGACCAGTAGTAGTTTCCGATGAACATCTGGAGGCATTCTGTAACCTGTGGACTATCAGAGTGTTGATGTAACACAGATATTGCATCGGGATTGAATACAACAGTCACCATGACCTCATTCCTCCACGGGAGTATTGTCTCAAACAGTCTGCGCTTTGATCGTTCCCTGGAACACCAGTAGTAGTTTCCGATGCACATCTGGAGGCATTCTGTAATCTGTGGACTAACAGAATGTTGATGAAACACAGAAATTGCATCGGGATTCAATACAACAGTCACCATGCGCACATTCCTCCATAAAAGTAATGTCTCAAAGAATCTACGCTTTGATCTTTCCCTGGAAGACCGGTAGTAGTTTCCGATGAACATCTGGAGGCTTTCTGTAATCTGTGGACTATCAGAGTGTTGATGAAACACAGAAATTGCCTCTGGATTGAAAACAACATTCAACATGCGCACTTTCCTCCATGGGAGTAATTCTCAAACAGTCTATGCTTTGATCGTTCCCTGGAAGACCAGTAGTAGTTTCCGATGCACATCTGGTGGCATTCTGTAATCTGTGGCCTACCAGAGTGTTGATGAAACACAGAAATTGCATCGGGAATGAACACAACAGTCACCATGCGCACTTTGCTCCACGGGAGGTATGTCTGAAACAGTCTACGCTTTGATCGTTCCCTGGAAGACCAGTAGTAGTTTCCGATGCACATCTGGTGGCATTCTGTAATCTGTGGACTATCAGAGTGTTGATGAAACACAGAAATTGCATCAGGATTGAATACAACAGTCACTATCAGCACTTTCCTCCATGGGAGTAATGTCTGAAACAGTCTACGCTTTGATCGTTCCCTGGAAGACCAGTAGTAGTTTCCGATGCACATCTCGTGGCATTCTGTAATCTATGGTCTATCAGAGTGTTGATGAAACACAGAAAAAGCATCGGGATTGAATACAAAAGTCACCATGCACACTTTCCTCCACGGGCGGTATGTCTCTAACAGTCTACGCTTTGATCGGTCCATGGAAGACCAGTAGTAGTTTCCAATGCACATCTGGAGGCTTTCCGTGGTCTGTGGACTAACAGAGTGTTGATGAAACACAGAAATTGCAACGGGATTGAATACAACATTCACCATGCGCACTTTCCTCCACGGGAGGTATGTCTCGAACAGTCTACGCTTTGATCGTTCCATGGAAGACCAGTAGTAGTTTCCGATGCACATCTGGAGGCATTCTGTAATCTGTGGACAATCAGAGTGTTGATGAAACACAGAAATTGCATCGGGATTGAATACAACAGTCACCATGCGCACATTCCTCCACAGGAGTAATGTCTCAAGCAGTCTACGCTTTGATCGTTCCCTGGAACACCAGTAGTAGTTTCCGATGCACATCTGGTGGCATTCTGTAATCTGTAGACAATCAGAGTGTTGATGAAACACAGAAATTGCATCGGGATTGAATACAGCAGTCACCATGCGCACTTTCCTCCATGGGAGTAATGTGTCCAACAGTCTTCGCTTTGATCGTTCCCTGGAAGACCGGTAGTAGTTTCCGATTCACATCTGGAGGATTTCTGTAATCTGTGGACTATCAGAGTGTTGATGAAACACAGAAATTGCCTCGGGATTGAAACAACATTCACCATGCGCACTTTCCTCCATGAGAGTAATTCTCAAACACTCTATGCTTTGATCATTCCCTGAAAGACCACTAGTAGTTTCCGATGCATATCTGGTGCCATTCTGTATTCTGTGGACTATCAGAGTGTTGATGAAACACAGAAATAGCATTGGGATTGAATACAACAGTCTCCATCCGCACTTTCCTCCATGGGAGTAATGTCTGAAACAGTCTACGCTTTGATCGTTCCCTGGAAGACCAGTAGTAGTTTCCGATGCACATCTGGAGGCATTCTTTAATATCTGGACTATGAGAGTGTTGATGAATCACAGAAAATACATCGGGATTGAATACAACAGTCACCATGCGCACTTTCCTCAATTGGAGTAATTCTCAAACAGTCTACGCTTTGATCGTTCCCTGGAACACCAGTAGTAGTTTCCGATGAACATCTGGTGTCATTCTGCACTCTGTGGACTATCAGAGTGTTGATGAAACACAGAAATTGCATCCTGATTGATTACAACAGTCACCATGCGCACTTTCCTCCATGGGAGTAATGTTTCAAACAGTCTACGCTTTGATCATTCCCTGGAAGTAAAGAAGTAGTTTCCGATGCACATCTGGAGGCATTCTGTAATTTGTGGAGTACCAGAGTGTTGATGAGACACAGAAATTGCATCGGGATTGATTACAACAGTCACCATGCGCACTTTCCTCCATGGGAGTACTTCTCAAAGAGTCTTTGCTTTGGTCGTTCCCTGGAAGACCAGTAGTAGCTTCCGATGCACATCTTGTGGCATTCTGTTATGTGTGGACTATCAGAGTGTTGATGAAACACAGAAAATGCATCGGGATTGAATACAACAGTCACCATGCGCACTTTCCTCCAAGGGAGTTATATCTCAAGGAGTTTACGATTTGATAGTTCCCTGCAAGACCAGTAGTAGTCTCCGATGCACATCTGGAGGCATTCTGTAATCTGTGGAGTATCAGAGTGTTGATGAGACACAGAAATTGCATCGGGATTGAATACAACAGTCACCATGCGCACTTTCCTCCATGGGAGGTATGTCTCAAAAAGTCTACGCTTTGATCGATAGCTGGAAGACCAGTAGTAGTTTCCGATGCACATCTCGAGGCATTCTGTAATCTGTGGACTATCAGAGTGTTGATGAAACACAGAAATTGCATCGGGATTGAATACAACAGTCACCATGCGCACATTCCTCCATAAAAGTAATGTCTCAAACAATCTATGCTTTGATCGTTCCCTGGAAGGCCGGTAGTAGTTTCCGATGAACGTCTGGAGGCATTTTGTAACCTGTGGACTATCAGAGTGTTGATGTAACACAGAAATTGCATCGGGATTGAATACAACAGTCACCATGACCTCATTCCTCCACGGGAGTATTGTCTCAAACAGTCTGCGTTTTGATCGTTCCCTGGAACACCAGTAGTAGTTTCCGATGCACATCTGGAGGCATTCTGTAATCTGTGGACTAACAGAGTGTTGATGAAACACAGAAATTGCATTGGGATTGAAAACAACAGTCACCATGCGCACTTTCCTACACGGGAGTAAAGTCTCAGACAATCTACGCTTTGATCATTCCCTGGAAGTAAAGAAGTAGTTTCCGATGCACATCTGGAGGCATTCTGTAATTTGTGGAGTACCAGAGTGTTGATGAGACACAGAAATTGCATCGGGATTTCTTACAACAGTCACCATGCGCACTTTCCTCCATGCGAGTAATTCTCAAACAGTCTTGGCTTTGGTCGTTCCCTGGAAGACCAGTAGTAGTTTCCGATGCACATCTAGTGGCATTCTGTTATGTGTGGACTATCAGAATGTTGATGAAACACAGAAAATGCATCGGGATTGAATACAACAGTCAGCATGCGCACTTTCCTCCAAGGGAGTTATATCTCAAGGAGTTTACGATTTGATCATTCCCTGGAAGACCAGTAGTAGTTTCCGATGCACATCTGGAGGCATTCTGTAATCCGTGGACTATCAGAGTTTTGATGAAACACAGAAATTGAATCCTGATTGAATACAACAGTCACCATGCGCACTTTCCTCCATGGGAGTAATGTCTCAAACAGACTACGCTTTGATCGTTCCCTGGAAGACCAGAAGTAGTTTCCGATGCACATCTGGAGGCATTCTGTAATCTGTGGAGTATCAGAGTGTTGATGAAACACAGAAATTGCATCGGGATTGAATACAACAGTCACTATGCGCACTTTCCTCCATGGGAGTAATTCTCAAACAGTCTACGCTTTGATCGTTCCCTGGGAGACCAGTAGTAGTTTCCGATGAACATCTGGTGGCATTCTGTAATCTGTGGACTATCAGAGTGTTGATGAAACACAGAAATTGCAACGGGATTGAATACAACATTCACCATGCGCTCTTTCCTCCACAGGAGGTATGTCTCAAAGAGTCTACGCTTTGATCGTTAGCTGGAAGACCAGTAGTAGTTTCCGATGCACATCTCGAGGCATTCTGTAATCTGTGGACTATCAGAGTGTTGATGAAACACAGAAATTGCATCGGGATTGAATACAACAGTCACCATGCGCACATTCCTCCATAAAAGTAATGTCTCAAACAATCTATGCTTTGATCGTTCCCTGGAAGACCGGTAGTAGTTTCCGATGAACGTCTGGAGGCATTCTGTAACCTGTGGACTATCAGAGTGTTGATGTAACACAGAAATTGCATCGGGATTGAGTACAACAGTCACCATGACCTCATTCCTCCACGGGAGTATTGTCTCAAACAGTCTGAGCTTTGATCGTTCCCTGGAACACCAGTAGTAGTTTCCGATGCACATCTGGAGGCATTCTGTAATCTGTGGACTAACAGAGTGTTGATGAAACACAGAAATTGCATCGGGATTGAATACAACAGTCACCATGCGCACTTTCCTACACGGGAGTAAAGTGTCAGACAATCTACGCTTTGATCATTCCCTGGAAGTAAAGAAGTAGTTTCCGATGCACATCTGGAGGCATTCTGTAATTTGTGGAGTACCAGAGTGTTGATGAGACACAGAAATTGCATCGGGATTGATTACAACAGTCACCATGCGCACTTTCCTCCATGGGAGTACTTCTCAAACAGTCTTGGCTTTGGTCGTTCCCTGGAAGACCAGTAGTAGCTTCCGATGCACATCTTGTGGCATTCTGTTATGTGTGGACTATCAGAGTGTTGATGAAACACAGAAAATGCATCGGGATTGAATACAACAGTCACCATGCGCACTTTCCTCCAAGGGAGTTATATCTCAAGGAGTTTACGATTTGATCGTTCCCTGCAAGACCAGTAGTAGTCTCCGATGCACATCTGGAGGCATTCTGTAATCTGTGGAGTATCAGAGTGTTGATGAGACACAGAAATTGCATCGGGATTGAATACAACAGTCACCATGCGCACTTTCCTCCATGGGAGGTATGTCTCAAAGAGTCTACGCTTTGATCGTTAGCTGGAAGACCAGTAGTAGTTTCCGATGCACATCTCGAGGCATTCTGTAATCTGTGGACTATCAGAGTGTTGATGAAACACAGAAATTGCATCGGGATTGAATACAACAGTCACCATGCGCACATTCCTCCATAAAAGTAATGTCTCAATCAATCTATGCTTTGATCGTTCCCTGGAAGACCGGTAGTAGTTTCCGATGAACGTCTGGAGGCATTCTGTAATCCGTGGACTATCAGAGTTTTGATGAAACACAGAAATTGAATCCTGATTGAATACAACAGTCACCATGCGCACTTTCCTCCATGGGAGTAATGTCTCAAACAGACTACGCTTTGATCGTTCCCTGGAACACCAGTAGTAGTTTCCGATGCACATCTGGAGGCATTCTGTAATCTGTGGACTAACAGAGTTTTGATGAAACACAGAAATTGCATCGGGATTGAATACAACAGTCACCATGCGCACTTTCCTACACGGGAGTAAAGTCTCAGACAATCTACGCTTTGATCATTCCCTGGAAGTAAAGAAGTATTTTCCGATGCACATCTGGAGGCATTCTGTAATTTGTGGAGTACCAGAGTGTTGATGAGACACAGAAATTGCATCGGGATTGAATACAACAGTCACCATGCGCACTTTCCTCCAAGGGAGTTATATCTCAAGGAGTTTACGATTTGATCGTTCCCTGGAAGACCAGTAGTAGTTTCCGATGCACATCTGGAGGCATTCTGTAATCCGTGGACTATCAGAGTTTTGATGAAACACAGAAATTGAATCCTGATTGAATACAACAGTCACCATGCGCACTTTCCTCCATGGGAGTAATGTCTCCAACAGACTACGCTTTGATCGTTCCCTGGAAGACCAGTAGTAGTTTGCGATGCACATCTGGAGGCATTCTGTAATCCGTGGACTATCAGAGTTTTGATGAAACACAGAAATTGAATCCTGATTGAATACAACAGTCACCATGCGCACTTTCCTCCATGGGAGTAATGTCTCCAACAGACTACGCTTTGATCGTTCCCTGGAAGACCAGTAGTAGTTTGCGATGCACATCTGGAGGCATTCTGTAATCCGTGGACTATCAGAGTTTTGATGAAACACAGAAATTGAATCCTGATTGAATACAACAATCACCATGCGCACTTTCCTCCATGGGAGTAATGTCTCAAACAGACTACGCTCTGATCGTTCCCTGGAAGACCAGAAGTAGTTTCCGATGCATATCTGGAGGCATTCTGTAATCTGTGGAGCATCAGAGTGTTGATGAGACACAGAAATTGCATCGGGATTGAATACAACAGTCACCATACGCACTTTCCTCCATGGGAGTAATTCTCAAACAGTCTACGCTTTGATCGTTCCCTGGGAGACCAGTAGTAGTTTCCGATGAACATCTGGTGGCATTCTGTAATCTGTGGACTATCAGAGTGTTGATGAAACACAGAAATTGCAACGGGATTGAATACAAAATTCACCATGCGCTCTTTCCTCCACGGGAGGTATGTCTCAAAGAGTCTACGCTTTGATCGTTAGCTGGAACACCAGTAGTAGTTTCCGATTCACTCTCGAGGCATTCTGTAATCTGTGGACTATCAGAGTGTTGATGAAACACAGAAATTGCATCGGGATTGAATACAACAGTCACCATTCGCACATTCCTACATAAAAGTAATGTCTCAAACAATCTATGCTTTGATCGTTCCCTGGAAGACCGGTAGTAGTTTCCGATGAACATCTGGAGGCATTCTGTAATCTGTGGACTATTAGAGTGTTGATAAAACACAGAAATTGCATCGGGATTGAATACAACAGTCACCATGCGCACTTTCCTCTATGCGAGTAATGTCTCTAACAGTCTTCGCTTTGATCGTTCCCTGGAAAACCAGTAGTAGTTTCCGATGCACATCCGGAGGCTTTCTGTAATCTGTGGACTATCAGAGTGTTGATGAAACACAGAAATTGCCTCTGGATTGAAAACAACATTCAACATGCGCACTTTCCTCCATGGGAGTAATTCTCAAACAGTCTATGCTTTGATCGTTCCCTGGAAGACCAGTAGTAGTTTCCGATGCACATCTGGTGGCATTCTGTAATCTGTGGCCTACCAGAGTGTTGATGAGACACAGAAATTGCATCGGGAATGAATACAACAGTCACCATGCGCACTCTGCTTCACGGGAGGTATGTCTGAAACAGTCTACGCTTTGATCGTTCCCTGGAAAACCAGTAGTAGTTTCCGACGCACATCTGGTGGCATTCTGTAATCTGTGGACTATCAGAGTGTTGATGAAACACAGAAATTGCATAAGGATTGAATACAACAGTCACTATCAGCACTTTCCTCCATGGGAGTAATGTCTGAAACAGTCTACGCTTTGATCGTTCCCTGGAAGACCAGTAGTAGTTTCCGATGCACATCTCGTTGCATTCTGTAATCTGTGGTCTATCAGAGTGTTGATGAAACACAGAAAATGCATCGGGATTGAATACAACAGTCACCATGCGCACTTTCCTCCATGGGAGTAAAGTCTCAAAGAGTTTACGCTTTGATTGTTCCCTGGAAGACCAGTAGTAGTTTCCGATGCACATCTGGGGGCATTCTGTAATCTGTGGACTATTAGAGTGTTGATGAAACACGGAAATTGCGTCGGGATTGAATACAACAGTCACCATGCGCACAATACTCCATAAAAGTAATGTCTCAAACAGTCTACGCTTTGATCGTTTCCTGGAAGACCAGTAGTAGTTTCCGATGCACATCTGGAATCATTCTGTAATCTGTGGAGTATCAGAGTGTTGATGAAATACAGAAATTGCATCGGGTTTGAATACCACAGTCACCATGCGCACTTTCCTACACGGGAGTAAAGTCTCAGACAATCTACGCTTTGATCATTCCCTGGAAGTAAAGAAGTAGTTTCCGATGCACATCTGGAGGCATTCTGTAATTTGTGGAGTACCAGAGTGTTGATGAGACACAGAAATTGCATCGGGATTGATTACAACAGTCACCATGCGCACTTTCCTCCATGCGAGAAATTCTCAAACAGTCTTGGCTTTGGTCGTTCCCGGGAAGACCAGTAGTAGTTTCCGATGCACATCTCGTGGCATTCTGTTATGTGTGGACTATCAGACTGTTGATGAAACAAAGAAAATGCATCGGGATTGAATACAACAGTCACCATGCGCACTTTCCTCCAAGGGAGTTGTATCTCAAGGAGTTTACGATTTGATCGTTCCCTGGAAGACGAGTAGTTGTTTCCGATGCACATCTGGAGGCATTCTGTAATCCGTGGACTATCACAGTTTTGATGAAATACAGAAATTGAATCCTGATTGAATACAACAGTCACCATGCGCACTTTCCTCCATGGGAGTAATGTCTCAAACAGACTACGCTTTGATCGTTCCCTGGAAGACCAGAAGTGATTCCCGATGCACATCTGGAGGCATTCTGTAATCTGTGGAGTATCAGAGTGTTGATGAGACACAGAATTTGCATCGGGATTGAATACAACAGTCACAATGCGCACTTTCCTCCATGGGAGTAATTCTCAAACAGTCTACGCTTTGATCGTTCCCTGGGAGACCAGTAGTAGTTTCCGATGAACATCTGGTGGCATTCTGTAATCGGTGGACTATCAGAGTGTTGATGAAACACAGAAATTGCAACGGGATTGAATACAACATTCACCATGCGCTCTTTCCTCCATGGGAGGTATGTCTCAAAGAGTCTACGCTTTGATCGTTAGCTGGAAGACCAGTGGTAGTTTCCGATGCACATCTCGAGGCATTCTGTAATCTGTGGACTATCAGAGTGTTGATGAAACACAGAAATTGCATCGGGATTGAATACAACAGTCACCATGCGCACTTTCCTCCACGCTAGTAATGTCTCAAACAGTCTGCGCTTTGATCGTTCCCTGGAAGACCAGTAGTTGTTTCCGATGAACATCTGGAGGCATTCTGTAACCTGTGGACTATCAGAGTGTTGATGTAACACAGAAATTGCATCGGGAATGAATACAACAGTCACCATGACCTCATTCCTCCACGGGAGTATTGTCTCAAACAGTCTGCGCTTTGATCGTTCCCTGGAACACCAGTAGTAGTTTCCGATGCACATCTGGAGGCATTCTGTAATCTGTGGACTAACAGAGTGTTGATGAAACACAGAAATTGCATCGGGATTGAATACAACAGTCACCATGCGCACATTCCTCCATAAAAGTAATGTCTCAAAGATTCTACGCTTTGATCGTTCCCTGGAAGACCGGTAGTAGTTTCCGATGAACATCTGGAGGCATTCTGTAATCTGTGGTCTATCAGAGTGTTGATGAAACACAGAAATTGCATTGGGATTGAATACAACAGTCACCATGCAAACTTTCCTCCACGCTAGTAATGTCTCAAACAGTCTGCGCTTTGATCGTTCCCAGGAACACCAGTAGTAGTTTCCGATGCACATCTGGTGGCATTCTGTAATCTGTAGACTATCAGAGTGTTGATGAAACACAGAAATTGCATCGGGATTGAATACAACAGTCACCATGCGCACTTTCCTCCACGGGAGGTATGTCTTAAACAGTCTACGCTTTGATCGTTCCCTGGAAGACCGGTAGTAGTTTGCGATGCACATCTCGTGTCATTCTGTAATCTGTGGACTATCAGAGTATTGATGAAACACAGAAAATGCATCGGGATTGAATACAACAGTCACCATGCGCACTTTCCTCCATGGGAGTAATGTCTCAAAGAGTTTACGCTTTGATCGTTCACTGGAAGACCAGTAGTTGTTTCCGATGAACATCAGGAGGCATTCTGTAACCTGTGGACTATCAGAGTGTTGATGTAACACAGAAATTGCATCGGGATTGAATACAACAGTGACCATGCGCACTTTCCTCTATGCGAGTAATGTCTCTAACAGTCTTCGCTTTGATCGTTCCCTGGAAAACCAGTAGTAGTTTCCGATGCACATCTGGAGGCTTTCTGTAATCTGTGGACTATCAGAGTGTTGATGAAACACAGAAATTGCCTCTGGATTGAAAACAACATTCAACATGCGCACTTTCCTCCATGGGAGTAATTCTCGAACAGTCTATGCTTTGATCGTTCCCTGGAAGACCAGTAGTAGTTTCCGATGCACATCTGGTGGCATTCTGTAATCTGTGGCCTACCAGAGTGTTGATGAGACACAGAAATTGCATCGGGAATGAATACAACAGTCACCATGCGCACTCTGCTTCACGGGAGGTATGTCTGAAACAGTCTACGCTTTGATCGTTCCCTGGAAAACCAGTAGTAGTTTCCGACGCACATCTGGTGGCATTCTGTAATCTGTGGACTATCAGAGTGTTGATGAAACATAGAAATTGCATAAGGATTGAATACAACAGTCACTATCAGCACTTTCCTCCATGGGAGTAATGTCTGAAACAGTCTACGCTTTGATCGTTCCCTGGAAGACCAGTAGTAGTTTCCGATGCACATCTCGTGGCATTCTGTAATCTGTGGTCTATCAGAGTGTTGATGAAACACAGAAAATGCATCGGGATTGAATACAACAGTCACCATGCGCACTTTCCTCCATGGGAGTAAAGTCTCAAAGAGTTTACGCTTTGATTGTTCCCTGGAAGACCAGTAGTAGTTTCCGATGCACATCTGGGGGCATTCTGTAATCTGTGGATTATTAGAGTGTTGATGAAACACAGAAATTGCGTCGGGATTGAATACAACAATCACCATGCGCACAATACTCCATAAAAGTAATGTCTCAAACAGTCTACGCTTTGATCGTTTCCTGGAAGACCAGTAGTAGTTTCCGATGCACATCTGGAATCATTCTGTAATCTGTGGAGTATCAGAGTGTTGATGAAATACAGAAATTGCATCGGGTTTGAATACAACAGTCACCATGCGCACTTTCCTACACGGGAGTAAAGTCTCAGACAATCTACGCTTTGATCATTCCCTGGAAGTAAAGAAGTAGTTTCCGATGCACATCTGGAGGCATTCTGTAATTTGTGGAGTACCAGAGTGTTGATGAGACACAGAAATTGCATCGGGATTGATTACAACAGTCACCATGCGCACTTTCCTCCATGCGAGAAATTCTCAAACAGTCTTGGCTTTGGTCGTTCCCTGGAAGACCAGTAGTAGTTTCCGATGCACATCTCGTGGCATTCTGTTATGTGTGGACTATCAGACTGTTGATGAAACAAAGAAAATGCATCGGGATTGAATACAACAGTCACCATGCGCACTTTCCTCCATGGGAGTTGTATCTCAAGGAGTTTACGATTTGATCGTTCCCTGGAAGACGAGTAGTTGTTTCCGATGCACATCTGGAGGCATTCTGTAATCCGTGGACTATCACAGTTTTGATGAAATACAGAAATTGAATCCTGATTGAATACAACAGTCACCATGCGCACTTTCCTCCATGGGAGTAATGTCTCAAACAGACTACGCTTTGATCGTTCCCTGGAAGACCAGAAGTGATTTCCGATGCACATCTGGAGGCATTCTGTAATCTGTGGAGTATCAGAGTGTTGATGAGACACAGAATTTGCATCGGGATTGAATACAACAGTCACAATGCGCACTTTCCTCCATGGGAGTAATTCTCAAACAGTCTACGCTTTGATCGTTCCCTGGGAGACCAGTAGTAGTTTCCGATGAACATCTGGTGGCATTCTGTAATCGGTGGACTATCAGAGTGTTGATGAAACACAGAAATTGCAACGGGATTGAATACAACATTCACCATGCGCTCTTTCTGCCACGGGAGGTATGTCTCAAAGAGTCTACGCTTTGATCGTTAGCTGGAAGACCAGTGGTAGTTTCCGATGCACATCTCGAGGCATTCTGTAATCTGTGGACTATCAGAGTGTTGATGAAACACAGAAATTGCATCGGGATTGAATACAACAGTCACCATGCGCACATTCCTACATAAAAGTAATGTCTCAAACAATCTATGCTTTGATCGTTCCCTGGAAGACCGGTAGTAGTTTCCGATGAACATCTGGAGGCATTCTGTAATCTGTGGACTATCAGAGTGTTGATGAAACACAGAAATTGCATCGGGATTGAATACAACAGTCACCATGCGCACTTTCCTCCACGCTAGTAATGTCTCAAACAGTCTGCGCTTTGATCGTTCCCTGGAAGACCAGTAGTAGTTTCCGATGCATATCTGATGCCATTCTGTAATCTGTTTACTATCTGAGTGTTGATGAAACACAGAAATTGCATCAGGAATGAATACAACAGTCACCATGCGCACTTTCCTCCACGGGAGGTATGTCTTAAACAGTCTACGCTTTGATCGTTCCCTGGAAGACTGGTAGTAGTTTGCGATGCACATCTCGTGGCATTCTGTAATCTGTGGACTATCAGAGTATTGATGAAACACAGAAAATGCATCGGGATTGAATACAACAGTCACCATGCGCACTTTCCTCCATGGGAGTAATTCTCAAACAGTCTACGCTTTGATCGTTCCCTGGGAGACCAGTAGTAGTTTCCGATGAACATCTGGTGGCATTCTGTAATCGGTGGACTATCAGAGTGTTGATGAAACACAGAAATTGCAACGGGATTGAATACAACATTCACCATGCGCTCTTTCCTCCACGGGAGGTATGTCTCAAAGAGTCTACGCTTTGATCGTTAGCTGGAAGACCAGTGGTAGTTTCCGATGCACATCTCGAGGCATTCTGTAATCTGTGGACTATCAGAGTGTTGATGAAACACAGAAATTGCATCGGGATTGAATACAACAGTCACCATGCGCACATTCCTACATAAAAGTAATGTCTCAAACAATCTATGCTTTGATCGTTCCCTGGAAGACCGGTAGTAGTTTCCGATGAACATCTGGAGGCATTCTGTAATCTGTGGACTATCAGAGTGTTGATGAAACACAGAAATTGCATCGGGATTGAATACAACAGTCACCATGCGCACTTTCCTCCACGCTAGTAATGTCTCAAACAGTCTGCGCTTTGATCGTTCCCTGGAAGACCAGTAGTAGTTTCCGATGCATATCTGATGCCATTCTGTAATCTGTTTACTATCTGAGTGTTGATGAAACACAGAAATTGCATCAGGAATGAATACAACAGTCACCATGCGCACTTTCCTCCACGGGAGGTATGTCTTAAACAGTCTATGCTTTGATCGTTCCCTGGAAGACCAGTAGTAGTTTCCGATGCACATCTGGTGGCATTCTGTAATCTGTGGCCTACCAGAGTGTTGATGAGACACAGAAATTGCATCGGGAATGAATACAACAGTCACCATGCGCACTCTGCTTCACGGGAGGTATGTCTGAAACAGTCTACGCTTTGATCGTTCCCTGGAAAACCAGTAGTAGTTTCCGACGCACATCTGGTGGCATTCTGTAATCTGTGGACTATCAGAGTGTTGATGAAACACAGAAATTGCATAAGGATTGAATACAACAGTCACTATCAGCACTTTCCTCCATGGGAGTAATGTCTGAAACAGTCTACGCTTTGATCGTTCCCTGGAAGACCAGTAGTAGTTTCCGATGCACATCTCGTTGCATTCTGTAATCTGTGGTCTATCAGAGTGTTGATGAAACACAGAAAATGCATCGGGATTGAATACAACAGTCACCATGCGCACTTTCCTCCATGGGAGTAAAGTCTCAAAGAGTTTACGCTTTGATTGTTCCCTGGAAGACCAGTAGTAGTTTCCGATGCACATCTGGGGGCATTCTGTAATCTGTGGACTATTAGAGTGTTGATGAAACACAGAAATTGCGTCGGGATTGAATACAACAGTCACCATGCGCACAATACTCCATAAAAGTAATGTCTCAAACAGTCTACGCTTTGATCGTTTCCTGGAAGACCAGTAGTAGTTTCCGATGCACATCTGGAATCATTCTGTAATCTGTGGAGTATCAGAGTGTTGATGAAATACAGAAATTGCATCGGGTTTCAATACCACAGTCACCATGCGCACTTTCCTACACGGGAGTAAAGTCTCAGACAATCTACGCTTTGATCATTCCCTGGAAGTAAAGAAGTAGTTTCCGATGCACATCTGGAGGCATTCTGTAATTTGTGGAGTACCAGAGTGTTGATGAGACACAGAAATTGCATCGGGATTGATTACAACAGTCACCATGCGCACTTTCCTCCATGCGAGAAATTCTCAAACAGTCTTGGCTTTGGTCGTTCCCGGGAAGACCAGTAGTAGTTTCCGATGCACATCTCGTGGCATTCTGTTATGTGTGGACTATCAGACTGTTGATGAAACAAAGAAAATGCATCGGGATTGAATACAACAGTCACCATGCGCACTTTCCTCCAAGGGAGTTGTATCTCAAGGAGTTTACGATTTGATCGTTCCCTGGAAGACGAGTAGTTGTTTCCGATGCACATCTGGAGGCATTCTGTAATCCGTGGACTATCACAGTTTTGATGAAATACAGAAATTGAATCCTGATTGAATACAACAGTCACCATGCGCACTTTCCTCCATGGGAGTAATGTCTCAAACAGACTACGCTTTGATCGTTCCCTGGAAGACCAGAAGTGATTCCCGATGCACATCTGGAGGCATTCTGTAATCTGTGGAGTATCAGAGTGTTGATGAGACACAGAATTTGCATCGGGATTGAATACAACAGTCACAATGCGCACTTTCCTCCATGGGAGTAATTCTCAAACAGTCTACGCTTTGATCGTTCCCTGGGAGACCAGTAGTAGTTTCCGATGAACATCTGGTGGCATTCTGTAATCGGTGGACTATCAGAGTGTTGATGAAACACAGAAATTGCAACGGGATTGAATACAACATTCACCATGCGCTCTTTCCTCCACGGGAGGTATGTCTCAAAGAGTCTACGCTTTGATCGTTAGCTGGAAGACCAGTGGTAGTTTCCGATGCACATCTCGAGGCATTCTGTAATCTGTGGACTATCAGAGTGTTGATGAAACACAGAAATTGCATCGGGATTGAATACAACAGTCACCATGCGCACTTTCCTCCACGCTAGTAATGTCTCAAACAGTCTGCGCTTTGATCGTTCCCTGGAAGACCAGTAGTTGTTTCCGATGAACATCTGGAGGCATTCTGTAACCTGTGGACTATCAGAGTGTTGATGTAACACAGAAATTGCATCGGGATTGAATACAACAGTCACCATGACCTCATTCCTCCACGGGAGTATTGTCTCAAACAGTCTGCGCTTTGATCGTTCCCTGGAACACCAGTAGTAGTTTCCGATGCACATCTGGAGGCATTCTGTAATCTGTGGACTAACAGAGTGTTGATGAAACACAGAAATTGCATCGGGATTGAATACAACAGTCACCATGCGCACATTCCTCCATAAAAGTAATGTCTCAAAGATTCTACGCTTTGATCGTTCCCTGGAAGACCGGTAGTAGTTTCCGATGAACATCTGGAGGCATTCTGTAATCTGTGGTCTATCAGAGTGTTGATGAAACACAGAAATTGCATTGGGATTGAATACAACAGTCACCATGCAAACTTTCCTCCACGCTAGTAATGTCTCAAACAGTCTGCGCTTTGATCGTTCCCAGGAACACCAGTAGTAGTTTCCGATGCACATCTGGTGGCATTCTGTAATCTGTAGACTATCAGAGTGTTGATGAAACACAGAAATTGCATCGGGATTGAATACAACAGTCACCATGCGCACTTTCCTCCACGGGAGGTATGTCTTAAACAGTCTACGCTTTGATCGTTCCCTGGAAGACCGGTAGTAGTTTGCGATGCACATCTCGTGTCATTCTGTAATCTGTGGACTATCAGAGTATTGATGAAACACAGAAAATGCATCGGGATTGAATACAACAGTCACCATGCGCACTTTCCTCCATGGGAGTAATGTCTCAAAGAGTTTACGCTTTGATCGTTCCCTGGAAGACCAGTAGTTGTTTCCGATGAACATCAGGAGGCATTCTGTAACCTGTGGACTATCAGAGTGTTGATGTAACACAGAAATTGCATCGGGATTGAATACAACAGTGACCATGCGCACTTTCCTCTATGCGAGTAATGTCTCTAACAGTCTTCGCTTTGATCGTTCCCTGGAAAACCAGTAGTAGTTTCCGATGCACATCTGGAGGCTTTCTGTAATCTGTGGACTATCAGAGTGTTGATGAAACACAGAAATTGCCTCTGGATTGAAAACAACATTCAACATGCGCACTTTCCTCCATGGGAGTAATTCTCAAACAGTCTATGCTTTGATCGTTCCCTGGAAGACCAGTAGTAGTTTCCGATGCACATCTGGTGGCATTCTGTAATCTGTGGCCTACCAGAGTGTTGATGAGACACAGAAATTGCATCGGGAATGAATACAACAGTCACCATGCGCACTCTGCTTCACGGGAGGTATGTCTGAAACAGTCTACGCTTTGATCGTTCCCTGGAAAACCAGTAGTAGTTTCCGACGCACATCTGGTGGCATTCTGTAATCTGTGGACTATCAGAGTGTTGATGAAACACAGAAATTGCATAAGGATTGAATACAACAGTCACTATCAGCACTTTCCTCCATGGGAGTAATGTCTGAAACAGTCTACGCTTTGATCGTTCCCTGGAAGACCAGTAGTAGTTTCCGATGCACATCTCGTGGCATTCTGTAATCTGTGGTCTATCAGAGTGTTGATGAAACACAGAAAATGCATCGGGATTGAATACAACAGTCACCATGCGCACTTTCCTCCATGGGAGTAAAGTCTCAAAGAGTTTACGCTTTGATTGTTCCCTGGAAGACCAGTAGTAGTTTCCGATGCACATCTGGGGGCATTCTGTAATCTGTGGATTAATAGAGTGTTGATGAAACACAGAAATTGCGTCGGGATTGAATACAACAATCACCATGCGCACAATACTCCATAAAAGTAATGTCTCAAACAGTCTACGCTTTGATCGTTTCCTGGAAGACCAGTAGTAGTTTCCGATGCACATCTGGAATCATTCTGTAATCTGTGGAGTATCAGAGTGTTGATGAAATACAGAAATTGCATCGGGTTTGAATACAACAGTCACCATGCGCACTTTCCTACACGGGAGTAAAGTCTCAGACAATCTACGCTTTGATCATTCCCTGGAAGTAAAGAAGTAGTTTCCGATGCACATCTGGAGGCATTCTGTAATTTGTGGAGTACCAGAGTGTTGATGAGACACAGAAATTGCATCGGGATTGATTACAACAGTCACCATGCGCACTTTCCTCCATGCGAGAAATTCTCAAACAGTCTTGGCTTTGGTCGTTCCCTGGAAGACCAGTAGTAGTTTCCGATGCACATCTCGTGGCATTCTGTTATGTGTGGACTATCAGACTGTTGATGAAACAAAGAAAATGCATCGGGATTGAATACAACAGTCACCATGCGCACTTTCCTCCATGGGAGTTGTATCTCAAGGAGTTTACGATTTGATCGTTCCCTGGAAGACGAGTAGTTGTTTCCGATGCACATCTGGAGGCATTCTGTAATCCGTGGACTATCACAGTTTTGATGAAATACAGAAATTGAATCCTGATTGAATACAACAGTCACCATGCGCACTTTCCTCCATGGGAGTAATGTCTCAAACAGACTACGCTTTGATCGTTCCCTGGAAGACCAGAAGTGATTTCCGAGGCACATCTGGAGGCATTCTGTAATCTGTGGAGTATCAGAGTGTTGATGAGACACAGAATTTGCATCGGGATTGAATACAACAGTCACAATGCGCACTTTCCTCCATGGGAGTAATTCTCAAACAGTCTACGCTTTGATCGTTCCCTGGGAGACCAGTAGTAGTTTCCGATGAACATCTGGTGGCATTCTGTAATCGGTGGACTATCAGAGTGTTGATGAAACACAGAAATTGCAACGGGATTGAATACAACATTCACCATGCGCTCTTTCCTCCACGGGAGGTATGTCTCAAAGAGTCTACGCTTTGATCGTTAGCTGGAAGACCAGTGGTAGTTTCCGATGCACATCTCGAGGCATTCTGTAATCTGTGGACTATCAGAGTGTTGATGAAACACAGAAATTGCATCGGGATTGAATACAACAGTCACCATGCGCACATTCCTACATAAAAGTAATGTCTCAAACAATCTATGCTTTGATCGTTCCCTGGAAGACCGGTAGTAGTTTCCGATGAACATCTGGAGGCATTCTGTAATCTGTGGACTATCAGAGTGTTGATGAAACACAGAAATTGCATCGGGATTGAATACAACAGTCACCATGCGCACTTTCCTCCACGCTAGTAATGTCTCAAACAGTCTGCGCTTTGATCGTTCCCTGGAAGACCAGTAGTAGTTTCCGATGCATATCTGATGCCATTCTGTAATCTGTTTACTATCTGAGTGTTGATGAAACACAGAAATTGCATCAGGAATGAATACAACAGTCACCATGCGCACTTTCCTCCACGGGAGGTATGTCTTAAACAGTCTACGCTTTGATCGTTCCCTGGAAGACTGGTAGTAGTTTGCGATGCACATCTCGTGGCATTCTGTAATCTGTGGACTATCAGAGTATTGATGAAACACAGAAAATGCATCGGGATTGAATACAACAGTCACCATGCGCACTTTCCTCCATGGGAGTAATGTCTCAAAGAGTTTACGCTTTGATCGTTCCCTGGAAGACCAGTAGTAGTTTCCGATGCACATCTGGAGGCATTCTGTAATCTGTGGACTATTAGAGTGTTGATAAAACACAGAAATTGCATCGGGATTGAATACAACAGTCACCATGCGCACTTTATTCTATGCGAGTAATGTCTCTAACAGTCTTCGCTTTGATCGCTCCCTGGAAAACCAGTAGTAGTTTCCGATGCACATCTGGAGGCTTTCTGTAATCTGTGGACTATCAGAGTGTTGATGAAACACAGAAATTGCCTCTGGATTGAAAACAACATTCAACATGCGCACTTTCCTCCATGGGAGTAATTCTCAAACAGTCTATGCTTTGATCGTTCCCTGGAAGACCAGTAGTAGTTTCCGATGCACATCTGGTGGCACTCTGTAATCTGTGGCCTACCAGAGTGTTGATGAGACACAGAAATTGCATCGGGAATGAATACAACAGTCACCATGCGCACTCTGCTTCACGGGAGGTATGTCTGAAACAGTCTACGCTTTGATCGTTCCCTGGAAGACCAGTAGTAGTTTCCGATGCACATCTGGAATCATTCTGTAATCTGTGGAGTATCAGAGTGTTGATGAAATACAGAAATTGCATCGGGTTTGAATACAACAGTCACCATGCGCACTTTCCTACACGGGAGTAAAGTCTCAGACAATCTACGCTTTGATCATTCCCTGGAAGTAAAGAAGTAGTTTCCGATGCACATCTGGAGGCATTCTGTAATTTGTGGAGTACCAGAGTGTTGATGAGACACAGAAATTGCATCGGGATTGATTACAACAGTCACCATGCGCACTTTCCTCCATGCGAGAAATTCTCAAACAGTCTTGGCTTTGGTCGTTCCCTGGAAGACCAGTAGTAGTTTCCGATGCACATCTCGTGGCATTCTGTTATGTGTGGACTATCAGACTGTTGATGAAACAAAGAAAATGCATCGGGATTGAATACAACAGTCACCATGCGCACTTTCCTCCAAGGGAGTTGTATCTCAAGGGGTTTACGATTTGATCGTTCCCTGGAAGACGAGTAGTTGTTTCCGATGCACATCTGGAGGCATTCTGTAATCCGTGGACTATCACAGTTTTGATGAAATACAGAAATTGAATCCTGATTGAATACAACAGTCACCATGCGCACTTTCCTCCATGGGAGTAATGTCTCAAACAGACTACGCTTTGATCGTTCCCTGGAAGACCAGAAATGATTTCCGATGCACATCTGGAGGCATTCTGTAATCTGTGGAGTATCAGAGTGTTGATGAGACACAGAATTTGCATCGGGATTGAATACAACAGTCACAATGCGCACTTTCCTCCATGGGAGTAATTCTCAAACAGTCTACGCTTTGATCGTTCCCTGGGAGACCAGTAGTAGTTTCCGATGAACATCTGGTGGCATTCTGTAATCGGTGGACTATCAGAGTGTTGATGAAACACAGAAATTGCAACGGGATTGAATACAACATTCACCATGCGCTCTTTCCTCCACGGGAGGTATGTCTCAAAGAGTCTACGCTTTGATCGTTAGCTGGAAGACCAGTGGTAGTTTCCGATGCACATCTCGAGGCATTCTGTAATCTGTGGACTATCAGAGTGTTGATGAAACACAGAAATTGCATCGGGATTGAATACAACAGTCACCATGCGCACTTTCCTCCACGCTAGTAATGTCTCAAACAGTCTGCGCTTTGATCGTTCCCTGGAAGACCAGTAGTTGTTTCCGATGAACATCTGGAGGCATTCTGTAACCTGTGGACTATCAGAGTGTTGATGTAACACAGAAATTGCATCGGGATTGAATACAACAGTCACCATGACCTCATTCCTCCACGGGAGTATTGTCTCAAACAGTCTGCGCTTTGATCGTTCCCTGGAACACCAGTAGTAGTTTCCGATGCACATCTGGAGGCATTCTGTAATCTGTGGACTAACAGAGTGTTGATGAAACACAGAAATTGCATCGGGATTGAATACAACAGTCACCATGCGCACATTCCTCCATAAAAGTAATGTCTCAAAGATTCTACGCTTTGATCGTTCCCTGGAAGACCGGTAGTAGTTTCCGATGAACATCTGGAGGCATTCTGTAATCTTTGGTCTATCAGAGTGTTGATGAAACACAGAAATTGCATTGGGATTGAATACAACAGTCACCATGCAAACTTTCCTCCACGCTAGTAATGTCTCAAACAGTCTGCGCTTTGATCGTTCCCAGGAACACCAGTAGTAGTTTCCGATGCACATCTGGTGGCATTCTGTAATCTGTAGACTATCAGAGTGTTGATGAAACACAGAAATTGCATCGGGATTGAATACAACAGTCACCATGCGCACTTTCCTCCTTGGGAGTAATTCTCAAACAGTCTATGCTTTGATCGTTCCCTGAATACCAGTAGTAGTTTCCGATGCATATCTGGTGCCATTCTGTAATCTGTCTACTATCTGAGTGTTGATGAAACACAGAAATTGCATCGGGAATGAATACAACAGTCACCATGCGCACTTTCCTCCACGGGAGATATGTCTTAAACAGTCTACGCTTTGATCGTTCCCTGGAAGACCGGTAGTAGTTTGCGATGCACATCTCGTGTCATTCTGTAATCTGTGGACTATCAGAGTATTGATGAAACACAGAAAATGCATCGGGATTGAATACAACAGTCACCATGCGCACTTTCCTCCATGGGAGTAATGTCTCAAAGAGTTTACGCTTTGATCGTTCCCTGGAAGACCAGTAGTTGTTTCCGATGAACATCAGGAGGCATTCTGTAACCTGTGGACTATCAGAGTGTTGATGTAACACAGAAATTGCATCGGGATTGAATACAACAGTCACCATGCGCACTTTCCTCTATGCGAGTAATGTCTCTAACAGTCTTCGCTTTGATCGTTCCCTGGAAGACCAGTAGTAGTTTCCGATGCACATCTGGTGGCATTCTGTAATCTGTGGCCTACCAGAGTGTTGATGAGACACAGAAATTGCATCGGGAATGAGTACAACAGTCACCATGCGCACTCTGCTTCACGGGAGGTATGTCTGAAACAGTCTACGCTTTGATCGTTCCCTGGAAAACCAGTAGTAGTTTCCGACGCACATCTGGTGGCATTCTGTAATCTGTGGACTATCAGAGTGTTGATGAAACACAGAAATTGCATAAGGATTGAATACAACAGTCACTATCAGCACTTTCCTCCATGGGAGTAATGTCTGAAATAGTCTACGCTTTGATCGTTCCCTGGAAGACCAGTAGTAGTTTCCGATGCACATCTCGTGGCATTCTGTAATCTGTGGTCTATCAGACTGTTGATGAAACACAGAAAATGCATCGGGATTGAATACAACAGTCACCATGCGCACTTTCCTCCATGGGAGTAATGTCTCAAAGAGTTTACGCTTTGATCGTTCCCTGGAAGACCAGTAGTTGTTTCCGATGAACATCAGGAGGCATTCTGTAATCTGTGGCCTACCAGAGTGTTGATGAGACACAGAAATTGCATCGGGATTGATTACAACAGTCACCATGCGCACTTTCCTCCATGCGAGAAATTCTCAAACAGTCTTGGCTTTGGTCGTTCCCTGGAAGACCAGTAGTAGTTTCCGATGCACATCTCGTGGCATTCTGTTATGTGTGGACTATCAGACTGTTGATGAAACAAAGAAAATGCATCGGGATTGAATACAACAGTCACCATGCGCACTTTCCTCCAAGGGAGTTGTATCTCAAGGAGTTTACGATTTGATCGTTCCCTGGAAGACGAGTAGTTGTTTCCGATGCACATCTGGAGGCATTCTGTAATCCGTGGACTATCACAGTTTTGATGAAATACAGAAATTGAATCCTGATTGAATACAACAGTCACCATGCGCACTTTCCTCCACGGGAGATATGTCTTAAACAGTCTACGCTTTGATCGTTCCCTGGAAGACCGGTAGTAGTTTGCGATGCACATCTCGTGTCATTCTGTAATCTGTGGACTATCAGAGTATTGATGAAACACAGAAAATGCATCGGGATTGAATACAACAGTCACCATGCGCACTTTCCTCCATGGGAGTAATGTCTCAAAGAGTTTACGCTTTGATCGTTCCCTGGAAGACCAGTAGTTGTTTCCGATGAACATCAGGAGGCATTCTGTAACCTGTGGACTATCAGAGTGTTGATGTAACACAGAAATTGCATCGGGATTGAATACAACAGTCACCATGCGCACTTTCCTCTATGCGAGTAATGTCTCTAACAGTCTTCGCTTTGATCGTTCCCTGGAAAACCAGTAGTAGTTTCCGATGCACATCTGGAGGCTTTCTGTAATCTGTGGACTATCAGAGTGTTGATGAAACACAGAAATTGCCTCTGGATTGAAAACAACATTCAACATGCGCACTTTCCTCCATGGGAGTAATTCTCAAACAGTCTATGCTTTGATCGTTCCCTGGAAGACCAGTAGTAGTTTCCGATGCACATCTGGTGGCATTCTGTAATCTGTGGCCTACCAGAGTGTTGATGAGACACAGAAATTGCATCGGGAATGAATACAACAGTCACCATGCGCACTCTGCTTCACGGGAGGTATGTCTGAAACAGTCTACGCTTTGATCGTTCCCTGGAAAACCAGTAGTAGTTTCCGACGCACATCTGGTGGCATTCTGTAATCTGTGGACTATCAGAGTGTTGATGAAACACAGAAATTGCATAAGGATTGAATACAACAGTCACTATCAGCACTTTCCTCCATGGGAGTAATGTCTGAAACAGTCTACGCTTTGATCGTTCCCTGGAAGACCAGTAGTAGTTTCCGATGCACATCTCGTGGCATTCTGTAGTCTGTGGTCTATCAGACTGTTGATGAAACACAGAAAATGCATCGGGATTGAATACAACAGTCACCATGCGCACTTTCCTCCATGGGAGTAAAGTCTCAAAGAGTTTACGCTTTGATTGTTCCCTGGAAGACCAGTAGTAGTTTCCGATGCACATCTGGGGGCATTCTGTAATCTGTGGATTATTAGAGTGTTGATGAAACACAGAAATTGCGTCGGGATTGAATACAACAGTCACCATGCGCACAATACTCCATAAAAGTAATGTCTCAAACAGTCTACGCTTTGATCGTTTCCTGGAAGACCAGTAGTAGTTTCCGATGCACATCTGGAATCATTCTGTAATCTGTGGAGTATCAGAGTGTTGAGGAAATACAGAAATTGCATCGGGTTTGAATACAACAGTCACCATGCGCACTTTCCTACACGGGAGTAAAGTCTCAGACAATCTACGCTTTGATCATTCCCTGGAAGTAAAGAAGTAGTTTCCGATGCACATCTGGAGGCATTCTGTAATTTGTGGAGTACCAGAGTGTTGATGAGACACAGAAATTGCATCGGGATTGATTACAACAGTCACCATGCGCACTTTCCTCCATGCGAGAAATTCTCAAACAGTCTTGGCTTTGGTCGTTCCCTGGAAGACCAGTAGTAGTTTCCGATGCACATCTCGTGGCATTCTGTTATGTGTGGACTATCAGACTGTTGATGAAACAAAGAAAATGCATCGGGATTGAATACAACAGTCACCATGCGCACTTTCCTCCAAGGGAGTTGTATCTCAAGGAGTTTACGATTTGATCGTTCCCTGGAAGACGAGTAGTTGTTTCCGATGCACATCTGGAGGCATTCTGTAATCCGTGGACTATCACAGTTTTGATGAAATACAGAAATTGAATCCTGATTGAATACAACAGTCACCATGCGCACTTTCCTCCATGGGAGTAATGTCTCAAACAGACTACGCTTTGATCGTTCCCTGGAAGACCAGAAGTGATTTCCGATGCACATCTGGAGGCATTCTGTAATCTGTGGAGAATCAGAGTGTTGATGAGACACAGAATTTGCATCGGGATTGAATACAACAGTCACAATGCGCACTTTCCTCCATGGGAGTAATTCTCAAACAGTCTACGCTTTGATCGTTCCCTGGGAGACCAGTAGTAGTTTCCGATGAACATCTGGTGGCATTCTGTAATCGGTGGACTATCAGAGTGTTGATGAAACACAGAAATTGCAACGGGATTGAATACAACAGTCACCATGCGCACTTTCCTACATAAAAGTAATGTCTCAAACAATCTATGCTTTGATCGTTCCCTGGAAGACCGGTAGTAGTTTCCGATGAACATCTGGAGGCATTCTGTAATCTGTGGACTATCAGAGTGTTGATGAAACACAGAAATTGCATCGGGATTGAATACAACAGTCACCATGCGCACTTTCCTCCACGCTAGTAATGTCTCAAACAGTCTGCGCTTTGATCGTTCCCTGGAAGACCAGTAGTTGTTTCCGATGAACATCTGGAGGCATTCTGTAACCTGTGGACTATCAGAGTGTTGATGTAACACAGAAATTGCATCGGGATTGAATACAACAGTCACCATGACCTCATTCCTCCACGGGAGTATTGTCTCAAACAGTCTGCGCTTTGATCGTTCCCTGGAACACCAGTAGTAGTTTCCGATGCACATCTGGAGGCATTCTGTAATCTGTGGACTAACAGAGTGTTGATGAAACACAGAAAATGCATCGGGATTGAATACAACAGTCACCATGCGCACATTCCTCCATAAAAGTAATGTCTCAAAGATTCTACGCTTTGATCGTTCCCTGGAAGACCGGTAGTAGTTTCCGATGAACATCTGGAGGCATTCTGTAATCTGTGGTCTATCAGAGTGTTGATGAAACACAGAAATTGCATTGGGATTGAATACAACAGTCACCATGCAAACTTTCCTCCACGCTAGTAATGTCTCAAACAGTCTGCGCTTTGATCGTTCCCAGGAACACCAGTAGTAGTTTCCGATGCACATCTGGTGGCATTCTGTAATCTGTAGACTATCAGAGTGTTGATGAAACACAGAAATTGCATCGGGATTGAATACAACAGTCACCATGCGCACTTTCCTCCTTGGGAGTAATTCTCAAACAGTCTATGCTTTGATCGTTCCCTGAATACCAGTAGTAGTTTCCGATGCATATCTGGTGCCATTCTGTAATCTGTCTACTATCTGAGTGTTGATGAAACACAGAAATTGCATCGGGAATGAATACAACAGTCACCATGCGCACTTTCCTCCACGGGAGGTATGTCTTAAACAGTCTACGCTTTGATCGTTCCCTGGAAGACCGGTAGTAGTTTGCGATGCACATCTCGTGTCATTCTGTAATCTGTGGACTATCAGAGTATTGATGAAACACAGAAAATGCATCGGGATTGAATACAACCGTCACCATGCGCACTTTCCTCCATGGGAGTAATGTCTCAAAGAGTTTACGCTTTGATCGTTCCCTGGAAGACCAGTAGTTGTTTCCGATGAACATCAGGAGGCATTCTGTAACCTGTGGACTATCAGAGTGTTGATGTAACACAGAAATTGCATCGGGATTGAATACAACAGTCACCATGACCTCATTGCTCCATGGGAGTATTGTCTCAAACAGTCTGCGCTTTGATCGTTCCCTGGAACACCAGTAGTAGTTTCCGATGCACATCTGGAGACATTCTGTAATCTGTGGACTAACAGAGTGTTGATGAAACACAGAAATTGCATCGGGATTGAATACAACAGTCACCATGCGCACATTCCTCCATAAAAGTAATGTCTCAAAGATTCTACGCTTTGATCGTTCCCTGGAAGACCGGTAGTAGTTTCCGATGAACATCTGGAGGCATTCTGTAATCTGTGGACTATCAGAGTGTTGATGAAACACAGAAATTGCATGGGGATTGAATACAACAGTCACCATGCAAACTTTCCTCCACGCTAGTAATGTCTCAAACAGTCTGCGCTTTGATCGTTCCCAGGAAAACCAGTAGTAGTTTCCGATGCACATCTGGTGGCATTCTGTAATCTGTAGACTATCAGAGTGTTGGTGAAACACAGAAATTGCATCGGGATTGAATACAACAGTCACCACGCGCACTTTCCTCCTTGGGAGTAATTCTCAAACAGTCTATGCTTTGATCGTTCCCTGAATACCAGTAGTAGTTTCCGATGCACATCTGGTGGCATTCTGTAATCTGTAGACTATCAGAGTGTTGATGAAACACAGAAATTGCATCGGGATTGAATACAACAGTCACCATGCGCTTATTCCTACATAAAAGTAATGTCTCAAACAATCTATGCTTTAATCGTTCCCTGGAAGCCCGGTAGTAGTTTCCGATGAACATCTGGAGGCATTCTGTAATCTGTGGACTATCAGAGTGTTGATGAAACACAGAAATTGCATCGGGATTGAATACAACAGTCACCATGCGCACTTTCCTCCACGCTAGTAATGTCTCAAACAGTCTGCGCTTTGATCGTTCCCTGGAAGACCAGTAGTTGTTTCCGATGAACATCTGGAGGCATTCTGTAACCTGTGGACTATCAGAGTGTTGTTGTAACACAGAAATTGCATCGGGATTGAATACAACGTCACCATGACCTCATTCCTCCACGGGAGTATTGTCTCAAACAGTCTGCGCTTTGATCGTTCCCTGGAACACCAGTAGTAGTTTCCGATGCACATCTGGAGGCATTCTGTAATCTGTGGACTAACAGAGTGTTGATGAAACACAGAAATTGCATCGGGATTGAATACAACAGTCACCATGCTTACATTCCTCCATAAAAGTAATGTCTCAAACAGTCTGCGATTTGATCGTTCCCAGGAACACCAGTAGTAGTTTCCGATGCACATCTGGTGGCATTCTGTAATCTGTAGACTATCAGAGTGTTGATGAAACACAGAAATTGCATCGGGATTGAATACAACAGTCACCATGCAAACTTTCCTCCTTGGGAGTAATTCTCAAACAGTCTATGCTTTGATCGTTCCCTGAATACCAGTAGTAGTTTCCGATGCATATCTGGTGCCATTCTGTAATCTGTCTACTATCTGAGTGTTGATGAAACACAGAAATTGCATCGGGAATGAATACAACAGTCACCATGCGCACTTTCCTCCACGGGAGGTATGTCTTAAACAGTCTACGCTTTGATCGTTTCCTGGAAGACCGGTTGTAGTTTGCGATGCACATCTCGTGGCATTCTGTAATCTGTGGACTATCCGAGTATTGATGAAACACAGAAATTGCATCGGGATTGAATACAACAGTCACCATGCGCACTTTCCTCCATGGGAGTAATGTCTCAAAGAGTTTACGCTTTGATCGTTCCCTGGAAGACCAGTAGTAGTTTCCGATGCACATCTGGAGGCATTCTGTAATCTGTGGACTATTAGAGTGTTGATGAAACACAGAAATTGCATCGGGATTGAATACAACAGTCACCATGCGCACTTTCCTCCATGGGAGTAATGTCTCAAACAGACTACGCTTTGATCGTTCCCTGGAAGACCAGAAGTAGTTTCCGATGCACATCTGGAGGCATTCTGTAATCTGTGGAGTATCAGAGTGTTGATGAGACACAGAAATTGCATCGGGATTGAATACAACAGTCACCATGCGCACTTTCCTCCATGGGAGTAATTCTCAAACAGTCTACGCTTTGATCGTTCCCTGGGAGACCAGTAGTAGTTTCCGATGAACATCTGGTGGCATTCTGTAATCTGTGGACTATCAGAGTGTTGATGAAACACAGAAATTGCAACGGGATTGAATACAACATTCACCATGCGCTCTTTCCTCCACGGGAGGTATGTCCCAAAGAGTCTACGCTTTGATCGTTAGCTGGAAGACCAGTAGTAGATTCCGATGCACACCTCGAGGCATTCTGTAATCTGTGGACTATCAGAGTGTTGATGAAACACAGAAATTGCATCGGGATTGAATACAACAGTCACCATGCGCACATTCCTACATAAAAGTAATGTCTCAAACAATCTATGCTTTGATCGTTCCCTGGAAGACCGGTAGTAGTTTACGATGAACATCTGGAGGCATTCTGTAATCTGTGGACTATCAGAGTGTTGATGAAACACAGAAATTGCATCGGGATTGAATACAACAGTCACCATGGGCACTTTCCTCCACGCTAGTAATGTCTCAAACAGTCTGCGCTTTAATCGTTCCCTGGAAGACCAGTAGTAGTTTCCGATGAACATCTGGAGGCATTCTGTAACCTGTGGACTATCAGAGTGTTGATGTAACACAGAAATTGCATCGGATTGAATACAACAGTCACCATGACCTCATTCCTCCACGGGAGTATTGTCTCAAACAGTCTGCGCTTTGATCGTTCCCTGGAACACCAGTAGTAGTTTCCGATGCACATCTGGAGGCATTCTGTAATCTGTGGACTAACAGAGTGTAGATGAAACACAGAAATTGCATAGGGATTGAATACAACAGTCACCATGCAAACTTTCCTCTACGCTAATAATGTCTCAAACAGTCTGCGCTTTGATCGTTCCCAGGAACTCCAGTAGTAGTTTCCGATGCACATCTGGTGGCATTCTGTAATCTGTAGACTATCAGAGTGTTGATGAAACACAGTAATTGCATCCGGATTGAATAAAACACTCACCATGCTCACTTTCCTCCATGGGAGTAATGTCTCTAACAGTCTACGCTTTGGTCGTTCCCTGGAAGGCCAGTAGTAGTTTCCGATGAACTTCTGGATTCTTTCTGTAATCTGTGGACTATCAGAGTGTTGATGAAACACAGAAATTGCATCGGGAATGAATACAACAGTCACCATGCGCACTTTCCTCCACGGGAGGTATGTCTTAAACAGTCTACGCTTTGATCGTTCCCCGGAAGACCGGTAGTAGTTTGCGATGCACAACTCGTGGCATTCTGTAATCTGTGGACTATCAGAGTATTGATGAAACACAGAAAATGCATCGGGATTGAATACAACAGTCACCATGCGCACTTTCCTCCATGGGAGTAATGTCTCAAAGAGTTTACGCTTTGATCGTTCCCTGGAAGACCAGTAATAGTTTCCGATGCACATCTGGAGGCATTCTGTAATCTGTGGACTATTAGAGTGTTGATGAAACACAGAAATTGCATCGGGATTGAATACAACAGTCACCATGCGCACTTTCCTCTATGGGAGTACTGTCTCTAACAGTCTTCGCTTTGATCGTTCCCTGGAAAACCAGTAGTAGTTTCCGATGCACATCTGGAGGCTTTCTGTAATCTGTGGACTATCAGAGTGTTGATGAAACACAGAAATTGCCTCTGGATTGAAAACAACATTCAACATGCGCACTTTCCTCCATGGGAGTAATTCTCAAACAGTCTATGCTTTGATCGTTCCCTGGAAGACCAGTAGTAGTTTCCGATGCACATCTGGTGGCATTCTGTAATCTGTGGCCTACCAGAGTGTTGATGAAACACAGAAATTGCATCGGGAATGAATACAACAGTCACCATGCGCACTCTGCTAAACGGGAGGTATGTATGAAACAGTCTACGTTTTGATCGTTCCCTGGAAGACCAGTAGTAGTTTCCGATGCACATCTGGTGGCATTCTGTAATCTGTGGACTATCAGAGTGTTGATGAAACACAGAAATTGCATCAGGATTGAATACAAGAGTCACTATCAGCACTTTCCTCCATGGGAGTAATGTCTGAAACAGTCTACGCTTTGATCGTTCCCTGGAAGACCAGTAGTAGTTTCCGATGCACATCTCGTGGCATTCTGTAATCTGTGGTCTATCAGAGTGTTGATGAAATACAGAAAATGCATCGGGATTGAATACAACAGTCACCATGCGCACTTTCCTCCATGGGAGTAAAGTCTCAAAGAGTTTACGCTTTGATTGTTCCCTGGAAGACCAGTAGTAGTTTCCGATGCACATCTGGGGGCATTCTGTAATCTGTGGTCTATTAGAGTGTTGATGAAACACAGAAATTGCATCGGGATTGAATACAACAGTCACCATGCGCACATTACTCCATAAAAGTAATGTCTCAAACAGTCTACGCTTTGATCGTTTCCTGGAAGACCAGTAGTAGTTTCCGATGCACATCTGGAATCATTCTGTAATCTGTGGACTATCAGAGTGTTGATGAAATACAGAAATTGCATCCGGTTTGAATACAACAGTCAGCATGCGCACTTTCCTCCATGGGAGTAATGTCTCAAACAGTCTACGCTTTGATTGTTCCCTGGAAGACCAGTAATAGTTTCCGATGCACATCATGAGGCATTCTGTAATCTGTTTACTATCAGAGTGTTGATGAAACACAGAAAATGCATCGGGATTGAATACAACAGTCACCATGCGCACTTTCCTACACGGGAGTAAAGTCTCAGACAATCTACGCTTTGATCGTACCCTGGAAGACTAGTAGTAGTTTCCGATGCACTTCTGGTTGCATTCTGTAATGTGTGGACTATCAGAGTGTTGATGAAACACAGTAATTGCATCGGGATTGAATACAACATTCTCCATGCGCAGTTTCCTCCATGGCAGAAATGTCTCAAACAGTCTACTCTTTGATCGTTCCCTGGAAGACCAGTAGTAGTTTCAATTGCACATCTGGAGGCATTCTGTAATCTGTGGACTATCAGAGTGTTGATGAAACACAGAAATTGCATCGGGATTGAATACAACAGTCACCATGAGCACATTCCTCCATGAAAGTAATGTCTCAAACAGTCTACGCTTTGATCGTTCCCTGAAAGACCAGTAGTAGTTTCCGGTGCACATCTGGAGGCATTCTGTAATCTGTGGACTATCAGAGTGTTGATGAACCACAGAAATTGCATCGGGATTGAATACAACAGTCACCATGCGCACTTTACTCACTGGGAGTAATGTCTCAAACAGTCTGCACTTTGATCGTTCCCAGGAACACCAGTAGTAGTTTCCGATGCGCATCTGGTGGCATTCTGTAATCTGTATTCTATCAGAGTGTTGATGAAACACAGAAATTGCATCGGGATTGAATACAACAGTCACCATGCGCACTTTCCTCCTTGGGAGTAATTCTCAAACAGTCTATGCTTTGATCGTTCCCTGAATACCAGGAGTGGTTTCCGATGCATATCTGGTGCCATTCTGTAATCTGTTTACTATCTGAGTGTTGATGAAACACAGAAATTGCATCGGGATTGAATACAACAGTCACCATGAGCACATTCCTCCATGAAAGTAATGTCTCAAACAGTCAACGTTTGATCGTTCCCTGAAAGACCAGTAGTAGTTTCCGGTGCACATCTGGAGGCATTCTGTAATCTGTGGACTATCAGAGTGTTGATGAAACACAGAAATTGCATCTTGATTGAATACAACAGTCACCATGCGCACTTACCTCCATGGGAGTAATGTGTCTAACAGTCTTTGCTTTGATCGTTCCCTGGAGGACCATCTGGTGGCATTCCGTAATCTGTGGCCTATCAGAGTGTTGATGAAATACAGAATTTGCAACGGGATTGAATACATCATTCACCATGCGCACTTTCCTCCACGGGAGGTATGTCTCAAACAGTCTACGCTTTGATCGTTCCCTGGAAGACCAGTAGTAGTTTCCGATGCACATCTGGAGGCATTCTGTAATCTGTGGGCTATCAGAGTGTTGATGAAACACAGAAATTGCATCGGGTTTTAATACAACAGTCACCATGCGCACATTGCTCCATAAATGTAATGTCTCAAACAGTCTACGCTTCGATCGTTCAATGGAAGACCGGTAGTAGTTTCCGATGAATATCTGGAGGCATTCTGTAATCTGTGGACTATCAGAGTGTTGATGAAACACAGAAATTGCATCGGGGTTAATACAACAGTCACCATGCGCACTTTCCTCCACGCTAGTAATGTGTGAAACAGTCTGCGCTTTAATCGTTCCCTGGAAGACCAGTAGTAGTTTCCGATGAACATCTGGAGGCATTCTGTAACCTGTGGACTATCAGAGTGTTGATGAAACACAGAACTTGCATCGGGATTGAATACAACAGTCACCATGCGCACATTCCTCCACGGGAGTAATGTCTCAAACAGTCTACGCATTGATTCGTCCGTGGAATACCAGCAGTAGTTTCCGATGCACAACTGGTGGCATTCTGTATTCTGTAGACTATCAGAGTGTTGATGAAACACAGAAATTGTATCGGGATTGAATACAACAGTCACCATGCGCACTTTCCTCCATGGGAGAAATGTGTCTAACAGTCTTCGCTTTGATCGTTCCCTGGAAGACCAGTAGTAGTTTCCGATGCACATCTGGAGGCTTTCTGTAATCTTTGGACTATCAGAGTGTTGATGAAACACAGAAATTGCCTCGGGATTGAAAACAACATTCACCATGCGCACTTTCCTCCATGGGAGTAATGCTCAAACAGTATATGTTTTGATCGTTCCCTGAAGACCAGTTGTAGTTTCAATTGCACATCTGGAGGCATTCTGTAGTCTGTGGACTATCAGAGTGTTGATGAAACACAGAAATTGCATTGAGATTGAATACAACAGTCACCATGCGCACTTTCCCCCATGGGAGTAATGTGTCTAACAGTCTTCGCCTTGATCGTTCCCTGGAAGACCATCTGGTGGCATTCTGTAATCTGTGGACTATCAGAGTGTTGATGAAACACAGAACTTGCAACGGGATTGAATACAACATTAACCATGCGCACTCTCCTCCACGGGAGGTATGTCTCAAACAGTCTACGCCTTGATCGTTCCCTGGAAGACCAGTAGTAGTTTCCGATGCACATCTGGAGGCATTCTGTAATCTGTGGGCTATCAGAGTGTTGATGAAACACAGAAATTGCATCGGGATTGAATACAACAGTCACCATGCGCACATTCCTCCATAAAAGTAATGTCTCAAACTGTCTACGCTTTGATAGTTCCCTGGAAGACCGGTAGTAGTTTCCGATGAACATCTGGTGGCATTCTGTAATCTGTAGGCTATCAGAGTGTTGATGAAACACAGAAATTTCTTCGGGATTGAATACAACAGTCACCATGCGCACTTTCCTCCATGGGAGTAATGTCTGAAACAGTCTACGCTTTGATCGTTTGCTGGAAGACCAGTAGTAGTTCCCGATGCACATCTGGATTCATTCTGTAATCTGTGGACTATTAGAGTGTTGATGACACACAGAAATTGCATCGGGATTGAATACAACAGTCACCATGCGCACTTTCCTTCATGGGAGTAATGTCCCTAACAGTCTTCGCTTTGATCGTTCCCTGGGAGACCAGTAGTAGTTACCGATGCACATCTGGCGGCTTTCTGTAATCTGTGGACCATTAGAGTGTTGATGAAAAACAGAAATTGCCTCGAGATTGAAAACAACATTCACCATGCGCACTTTCCTCCATGGGAGTAATTCTTAAACAGTCTATGCTTTTATCGTTCCCTGGAAGACCAGTAGTAGTTTCCGATGCACATCTGGTGGCATTCTGAAATCTGTGGCCTATCAGAGTGTTGATGAAACACAGAAATTGCATCGGGAATGAATACAACAGTCACCATGCGCACTTTGCTCCACGGGTGGTATGTCTGAAACAGTCTACGATTTGATCGTTCCCTGGAAGACCAGTAGAAGTTTCCGATTCACATCTGGTGGCATTCTGTAATCTCATAACTATCAGAGTGTTGATGAGACACAGAAATTGCATTGGTATTGAATACAACAGTCACTATCCGCACTTTCCTCCATGGGAGTATTGTCTGAAGCAGTCTAGGCTTTGATTGTTCCCTGCAAGACCAGTAGTAGTTTCCGAAGCACATCTGGAGGCATTCTGGAATCTGTGGACTATCAGAGTGTTGATGAAACACAGAAATTGCATCGGGATTCAATACAACAGTCACCATGCGCACTTTCCTCCATGGGTGTAATGTCTCAAATAGTGTACGCTTTGATTGTTCCCTGCAAGACCAGTAGTAGTTTCCGAAGCACATCTGGAGGCATTCTGTAATCTGTGGACTATCAGAGTGTTGATGAAACACAGAAAATGCATCGGGATAGAATACAACAGTCACCATGCGCACTTTCCTACACGGAAGTAATGTCTCAAACAATCTACGCTTTGATGGTTCCCTGGAAGACCAGTAGTAGTTTCCCTTGCACTTCTGGTGGCATTCTGTAATGTGTCGACTATCAGAGTGTTGATGAAACACAGTAATTGCATCGGGATTGAATAAAACAGTCACCATGCTCACTTTCCTCCATGGGAGTAATGTCTCTAACAGTCAACGCTTAGATCGTTCGCTGGATGACCAGTAGTAGTTTCCGATGAACATCTGGAGGCTTTCTGTATTCTGTGGACCATCAGAGTGTTGATGAAACACAAAAATTGCATCGGGATTGAATACAACATTCTCCATGCGCAGTTTCCTCCATGGGAGTAATTTCTCAAACAGTCTACGCTTTGATCGTTCCCTGGAAGACCAGTAGTAGTTTCAATTGCACATCTGGAGGCATTCTGTAATCTGTGGACTATCAGAGTGTTGATGAAACGCAGAAATTGCATCGGGAATGAATACAACAGTCACCATACGCACTTTCCTCCATGGGAGTAATGTCTCATGCAGTCTACGCTTTCATCGTTCCCCGGAAGACCAGTAGTAGTTTCGATTCACATCTGGAGGCATTCTGTAATCTGTGGACTATCAGAGTGTTGTTGAAACACAGAAATTGCATCGGGATTGAATACAACAGTCACCATGCGTACATTCCTCCATAAAAGTAACGTCTCAATCAGTCTACGCTTTGATCGTTTCCTGGAAGACCAGTAGTAGTTTCCGATTCACAGGTGGAGGCATTCTGTAATCTGTGGACTATCAGAGTGTTGATGAAAAACAAAAATTGCATCGGGATTGAATACAACAGTCACCATGCGCTGTTTCTTACATAAAAGTAATGTCTCAAACAGTCTACGCTTTCATCGTTCCCTGGAAGACCAGTAGTGGTTTCCGATGCACATCTCGTGGCATTCTGTAATCTGTGGTCTATCAGAGTGTTGATGAAACACAGTAAATGCATCGGGATTGAATACAACATTCACCATGCGCACTTTCCTCCATGGGAGTATTGTCTCAAAGAGTTTACGCTTTGATTCTTAAGTGGAAGACCAGTAGTAGTTTCCGATGCACATCTGGAGGCATTCTGTAATATGTGGACTATTAGAGTGTTGATGAAACACAGAAATTGCATCGGGACTGAATACAACAGTCACCATGCGCACATTCTTCCATAAAAGTAATGTCTCAAACAGTCTACGCTTTGATCGTTCCCTGGAAGACCAGTAGTAGTTTCCGATGCACATCTGGAGGCATTCTGTAATCTGTGGAGTATCAGAGTGTTGATGAAACTCAGAAATTGCATCGGGATTGAATACAACAGTCACCACGCGCACTTTCCTCCATGGGAGTAAAGTCCCAAACAGACTACGCTTTGATCGTTCCCTGGAAGACCAGTAGTAGTTTCCGATTAACATCTGGAGGCATTCTGTAATCTGTGGACTATTAGAGTGTTGATGAAACACAGAAATTGCATCGGGATTGAATACAACAGTCACCATGCGCACTTTCCTTCATGGGAGTAATGTCTCTAACAGTCTTCGCTTTGATCGTTCCCTGGGAGACCAGTAGTAGTTTCCGATGCACATCTGGCGGCTTTCTGTAATCTGTGCACCATTAGAGTGTTGATGAAACACAGAAATTGCCTCGGGATTGAAAACAACATTCACCATGCGCACTTTCCTCCATGGGAGTAATTCTTAAACAGTCTATGCTTTTATCGTTCCCTGGAAGACCAGTAGTAGTTTCCGATGCACATCTGGTGGCATTCTGAAATCTGTGGCCTATCAGAGTGTTGATGAAACACAGAAATTGCATCGGGATTGAATACAACAGTCACCATGCGCACATTCTTCCATAAAAGTAATGTCTCAAACAGTCTATGCTTTGATCGTTCAATGGAAGACCAGTAGTAGTTTCCGATGCACATCTGGAGGCATTCTGTAATCTGTGGAGTATCAGAGTGTTGATGAAACTCAGAAATTGCATCGGCATTGAATACAACAGTCACCATGCGCACTTTCCTACACGGGAGTAAAGTCTCAGACAATCTACGCTTTGATCATTCCCTGGAAGTAAAGAAGTAGTTTCCGATGCACATCTGGAGGCATTCTGTAATTTGTGGAGTAACAGAGTGTTGATGAGACACAGAAATTGCATCGGGATTGATTACAACAGTCACCATGCGCACTTTCCTCCATGCGAGTAATTCTCAAACAGTCTTCGCTTTGGTCGTTCCCTGGAAGACCAGTAGTAGTTTCCGATGCACATCTCGTGGCATTCTGTAATCTGTGGTCTATCAGAGTGTTGATGAAACACAGTAAATGCATCGGGATTGAATACAACAGTCACCATGCGCACTTTCCTCCATGGGAGTAATGTCTCAAAGAGTTTACGCTTTGATTCTTCAGTGGAAGACCAGAAGTAGTTTCCGATGCACATCTGGAGGCATTCTGTAATCTGTGGAGTATCAGAGTGTTGATGAAACACAGAAATTTCTTCGGGATTGAATACAACAGCCACCATGCGCACTTTCCTCCGTGGGAGTAATGTCTGAAACAGTCTACGCTTTGATCGTTCCCTGGAAGACCAGTAGAAGTTTCCGATTCACATCTGGTGGCATTCTGTAATCTCATAACTATCAGAGTGTTGATGAGACACAGAAATTGCATTGGTATTGAATACAACAGTCACTATCCGCACTTTCCTCCATGGGAGTATTGTCTGAAGCAGTCTAGGCTTTGATTGTTCCCTGCAAGACCAGTAGTAGTTTCCGAAGCACATCTGGAGGCATTCTGGAATCTGTGGACTATCAGAGTGTTGATGAAACACAGAAATTGCATCGGGATTCAATACAACAGTCACCATGCGCACTTTCCTCCATGGGTGTAATGTCTCAAATAGTGTACGCTTTGATTGTTGTCTGCAAGACCAGTAGTAGTTTCCGAAGCACATCTGGAGGCATTCTGTAATCTGTGGACTATCAGAGTGTTGATGAAACACAGAAAATGCATCGGGATAGAATACAACAGTCACCATGCACACTTTCCTACACGGAAGTAATGTCTCAAACAATCTACGCTTTGATGGTTCCCTGGAAGACCAGTAGTAGTTTCCCTTGCACTTCTGGTGGCATTCTGTAATGTGTCGACTATCAGAGTGTTGATGAAACACAGTAATTACATCGGGATTGAATAAAACAGTCACCATGCTCACTTTCCTCCATGGGAGTAATGTCTCTAACAGTCTACGCTTAGATCGCTCCCTGGATGACCAGTAGTAGTTTCCGATGAACATCTGGAGGCTTTCTGTATTCTGTGGACCATCAGAGTGTTGATGAAACACAAAAATTGCATCGGGATTGAATACAACATTCTCCATGCGCAGTTTCCTCCATGGGAGTAATGTCTCAAACAGTCTACGCTTTGATCGTTCCCTGGAAGACCAGTAGTAGTTTCAATTGCACATCTGGAGGCATTCTGTAATCTGTGGACTATCAGAGTGTTGTTGAAACACAGAAATTGCATCGGGATTGAATACAACAGTCACCATGCGTACATTCCTCCATAAAAGTAACATCTCAATCAGTCTACGCTTTGATCGTTTCCTGGAAGACCAGTAGTAGTTTCCGATTCACAGGTGGAGGCATTCTGTAATCTGTGGACTATCAGAGTGTTGATGAAACACAGAAATTGCATCGGGATTGAATACAACAGTCACCATGCGCTGTTTCTTACATAAAAGTAATGTCTCAAACAGTCTACGCTTTCATCGTTCCCTGGAAGACCAGTAGTGGTTTCCGATGCACATCTTGTGGCATTCTGTAATCTGTGGTCTATCAGAGTGTTGATGAAACACAGTAAATGCATCGGGATTGAATACAACAGTCACCATGCGCACTTTCCTCCATGGGAGTATTGTCTCAAAGAGTTTACGCTTTGATTCTTAAGTGGAAGACCAGTAGTAGTTTCCGATGCACATCTGGAGGCATTCTGTAATCTGTGGACTATTAGAGTGTTGATGAAACACAGAAATTGCATCGGGATTGAATACAACAGTCACCATGCGCACATTCTTCCATAAAAGTAATGTCTCAAACAGTCTACGCTTTGATCGTTCCCTGGAAGACCAGTAGTAGTTTCCGATGCACATCTGGAGGCATTCTGTAATCTGTGGAGTATCAGAGTGTTGATGAAACTCAGAAATTGCATCGGGATTGAATACAACAGTCACCACGCGCACTTTCCTCCATGGGAGTAAAGTCCCAAACAGTCTACGCTTTGATCGTTCCCTGGAAGACCAGTAGTAGTTTGCGATTAACATCTGGAGGCATTCTGTAATCTGTGGACTATTAGAGTGTTGATGAAAGACAGAAATTGCATCGGGATTGAAAACAACAGTCACCATGCGCACATTCCTTCATAAAAGTAATGTCTCAAACAGTCTACGCTTTGATCGTTCCCTGGAAGACCAGTAGTAGTTTCCGATGCACATCTCGTGGCATTCTGTAATCTGTGGATTATCAGAGTGTTGATGAAACACAGAGAATGCATCGGGATAGAATATAATAGCCACCATGCGCACTTTCCTCCATGGGAGTAATGTCTCAAAGAGTTTACGCTTTGATCGTTCCCTGGAAGACCAGTAGTAGTTTTCGAAGCACATTTGGGGCATTCTGTAATCTGTGGACTATCAGAGTGTTGATGAAACACAGAAATTGCATCGGGATTGAATACAACAGTCACCATGCGCTGTTTCTTATATAAAAGTAATGTGTCAAACAATCTATGCTTTGATCGTTCCCTCGAAGACCAGTAGTAGTTTCCGATGCACCTCTGGTGGCATTCTGTAATGTGTAGACTATCAGAGTGTTGATGAAACACAGTTATTGCATCGGGATTGAATAAAACAGTCATAATGCTCACTTTCCTCCGTGGGAGTAATGTCTCTAACAGTCTACGCTTTGATCGTTCGCTGGAAGACCAGTAGTAGTTTCCGATGAACATCTGGAGGCTTTCTGTAATCTGTGGACTATCAGAGTGTTGATGAAACACAGAAATTGCATCGGGATTGAATACAACATTCTCCATGCGCAGTTTCCTCCATGGGAGTAATGTCTCAAACAGTCTACGCTTTGATCGTTCCCTGGAAGACCAGTAGTAGTTTCCGATGCACATCTGGAGGCATTCTGTAATCTGTGGACTATTAGAGTGTTGATGAGACACAGAAATTGCATTGGGATTGAATACAACAGTCACTACCCGCACTTTCCTCCATGGGTGTAATGTCTCAAATAGTCTACGCTTTGATCGTTCCCTGCAAGACCAGTGGTAGTTTCCGAAGCACATCTGGAGGCATTCTGTAATCTGTGGACTATCAGAGTGTTGATGAAACACAGAAAATGCATCGGGATAGAATACAACAGTCACCATGCGCACTTTCCTACACGGAAGTAATGTCTCAAACAATACACGCTTTGATCGTTCCCTGGAAGACCAGTAGTAGTTTCCCATGCACTTCTGGTGGCATTCTGTAATGTGTCGACTATCAGAGTGTTGATGAAACACAGTAATTGCATCGGGATTGAATAAAACAGTCACCATGCTCACTTTCCTCCATGGGAGTAATGTCTCTAACAGTCTATGCTTTGATCGTTCCCTGGATGACCAGTAGTAGTTTCCGTTGAACATCTGGAGGCTTTCTGTAATCTGTGGACCATCAGAGTGTTGATGAAACAAAAAAATTGAATCGGGATTGAATACAACATTCTCCATGCGCAGTTTCCTCCATGGGAGTAATGTCTCAAACAGTCTACGCTTTGATCGTTCCCTGGAAGACCAGTAGTAGTTTCAATTGCACATGTGGAGGCATTCTGTAATCTGTGGACTATCAGAGTGTTGATGAAACACAGAAATTGCATCGGGATTGAATACAACAGTCACCATGCGCTGTTTCTTACATAAAAGTAATGTCTCAAACAGTCTACGCTTTCATCGTTCCCTGGAAGACCAGTAGTGGTTTCCGATGCACATCTCGTGGCATTCTGTAATCTGTGGTCTATCAGAGTGTTGATGAAACACAGTAAATGCATCGGGATTGAATACAACAGTCACCATGCGCACTTTCCTCCATGGGAGTATTGTCTCAAAGAGTTTACGCTTTGATTCTTAAGTGGAAGACCAGTAGTAGTTTCCGATGCACATCTGGAGGCATTCTGTAATCTGTGGACTATTAGAGTGTTGATGAAACACAGAAATTGCATCGGGATTGAATACAACAGTCACCATGCGCACATTCTTCCATAAAAGTAATGTCTCAAACAGTCTATGCTTTGATCGTTCAATGGAAGACCAGTAGTAGTTTCCGATGCACATCTGGAGGCATTCTGTAATCTGTGGAGTATCAGAGTGTTGATGAAACTCAGAAATTGCATCGGCATTGAATACAACAGTCACCATGCGCACTTTCCTACACGGGAGTAAAGTCTCAGACAATCTACGCTTTGATCATTCCCTGGAAGTAAAGAAGTAGTTTCCGATGCACATCTGGAGGCATTCTGTAATTTGTGGAGTAACAGAGTGTTGATGAGACACAGAAATTGCATCGGGATTGATTACAACAGTCACCATGCGCACTTTCCTCCATGCGAGTAATTCTCAAACAGTCTTGGCTTTGGTCGTTCCCTGGAAGACCAGTAGTAGTTTCCGATGCACATCTCGTGGCATTCTGTAATCTGTGGTCTATCAGAGTGTTGATGAAACACAGTAAATGCATCGGGATTGATTACAACAGTCACCATGCGCACTTTCCTCCATGGGAGTAATGTCTCAAAGAGTTTACGCTTTGATTCTTCAGTGGAAGACCAGAAGTAGTTTCCGATGCACATCTGGAGGCATTCTGTAATCTGTGGAGTATCAGAGTGTTGATGAAACACAGAAATTGCATCGGTATTGAATACAACTGTCACCATGCGCACTTTCCTCCATGTGAGTAATGTCTCAAACAGTCTACGCTTTGATCGTTCCCTGGAAGACCAGTAGTAGTTTCCGATGAACATCTGGTGGCATTCTGTAATCTGTAGGCTATCAGAGTGTTGATGAAACACAGAAATTTCTTCGGGATTGAATACAACAGTCACCATGTGCACTTTCCTCCATGGGAGTAATGTCTGAAACAGTCTACGCTTTGATCGTTCCCTGGAAGACCAGTAGAAGTTTCCGATTCACATCTGGTGGCATTCTGTAATCTCATAACTATCAGAGTGTTGATGAGACACAGAAATTGCATTGGTATTGAATACAACAGTCACTATCCGCACTTTCCTCCATGGGAGTATTGTCTGAAGCAGTCTAGGCTTTGATTGTTCCCTGCAAGACCAGTAGCAGTTTCCGAAGCACATCTGGAGGCATTCTGGAATCTGTGGACTATCAGAGTGTTGATGAAACACAGAAATTGCATCGGGATTCAATACAACAGTCACCATGCGCACTTTCCTCCATGGGTGTAATGTCTCAAATAGTGTACGCTTTGATTGTTGCCTGCAAGACCAGTAGTAGTTTCCGAAGCACATCTGGAGGCATTCTGTAATCTGTGGACTATCAGAGTGTTGATGAAACACAGAAAATGCATCGGGATAGAATACAACAGTCACCATGCACACTTTCCTACACGGAAGTAATGTCTCAAACAATCTACGCTTTGATGGTTCCCTGGAAGACCAGTAGTAGTTTCCCTTGCACTTCTGGTGGCATTCTGTAATGTGTCGACTATCAGAGTGTTGATGAAACACAGTAATTGCATCGGGATTGAATAAAACAGTCACCATGCTCACTTTCCTCCATGGGAGTAATGTCTCTAACAGTCTACGCTTAGATCGCTCCCTGGATGACCAGTAGTAGTTTCCGATGAACATCTGGAGGCTTTCTGTATTCTGTGGACCATCAGAGTGTTGATGAAACACAAAAATTGCATCGGGATTGAATACAACATTCTCCATGCGCAGTTTCCTCCATGGGAGTAATGTCTCAAACAGTCTACGCTTTGATCGTTCCCTGGAAGACCAGTAGTAGTTTCAATTGCACATCTGGAGGCATTCTGTAATCTGTGGACTATCAGAGTGTTGTTGAAACACAGAAATTGCATCGGGATTGAATACAACAGTCACCATGCGTACATTCCTCCATAAAAGTAACATCTCAATCAGTCTACGCTTTGATCGTTTCCTGGAAGACCAGTAGTAGTTTCCGATTCACAGGTGGAGGCATTCTGTAATCTGTGGACTATCAGAGTGTTGATGAAACACAGAAATTGCATCGGGATTGAATACAACAGTCACCATGCGCTGTTTCTTACATAAAAGTAATGTCTCAAACAGTCTACGCTTTCATCGTTCCCTGGAAGACCAGTAGTGGTTTCCGATGCACATCTCGTGGCATTCTGTAATCTGTGGTCTATCAGAGTGTTGATGAAACACAGTAAATGCATCGGGATTGAATACAACAGTCACCATGCGCACTTTCCTCCATGGGAGTATTGTCTCAAAGAGTTTACGCTTTGATTCTTAAGTGGAAGACCAGTAGTAGTTTCCGATGCACATCTGGAGGCATTCTGTAATCTGTGGACTATTAGAGTGTTGATGAAACACAGAAATTGCATCGGGATTGAATACAACAGTCACCATGCGCACCTTCTTCCATAAAAGTAATGTCTCAAACAGTCTACGCTTTGATCGTTCCCTGGAAGACCAGTAGTAGTTTCCGATGCACATCTGGAGGCATTCTGTAATCTGTGGAGTATCAGAGTGTTGATGAAACTCAGAAATTGCATCGGGATTGAATACAACAGTCACCACGCGCACTTTCCTCCATGGGAGTAAAGTCCCAAACAGTCTACGCTTTGATCGTTCCCTGGAAGACCAGTAGTAGTTTCCGATTAACATCTGGAGGCATTCTGTAATCTGTGGACTATTAGAGTGTTGATGAAAGACAGAAATTGCATCGGGATTGAAAACAACAGTCACCATGCGCACATTCCTTCATAAAAGTAATGTCTCAAACAGTCTACGCTTTGATCGTTCCCTGGAAGACCAGTAGTAGTTTCCGATGCACATCTCGTGGCATTCTGTAATCTGTGGATTATCAGAGTGTTGATGAAACACAGAGAATGCATCGGGATAGAATATAATAGCCACCATGCGCACTTTCCTCCATGGGAGTAATGTCTCAAAGAGTTTACGCTTTGATCGTTCCCTGGAAGACCAGTAGTAGTTTTCGAAGCACATTTGGGGCATTCTGTAATCTGTGGACTATCAGAGTGTTGATGAAACACAGAAATTGCATCGGGATTGAATACAACAGTCACCATGCGCTGTTTCTTATATAAAAGTAATGTGTCAAACAATCTATGCTTTGATCGTTCCCTCGAAGACCAGTAGTAGTTTCCGATGCACCTCTGGTGGCATTCTGTAATGTGTAGACTATCAGAGTGTTGATGAAACACAGCAATTGCATCGGGATTGAATAAAACAGTCATAATGCTCACTTTCCTCCGTGGGAGTAATGTCTCTAACAGTCTACGCTTTGATCGTTCGCTGGAAGACCAGTAGTAGTTTCCGATGAACATCTGGAGGCTTTCTGTAATCTGTGGACTATCAGAGTGTTGATGAAACACAGAAATTGCATCGGGATTGAATACAACATTCTCCATGCGCAGTTTCCTCCATGGGAGTAATGTCTCAAACAGTCTACGCTTTGATCGTTCCCTGGAAGACCAGTAGTAGTTTCCGATGCACATCTGGAGGCATTCTGTAATCTGTGGACTATTAGAGTGTTGATGAAACACAGAAATTGCATCGGGATTGAATACAACAGTCACCATGCGCACATTCCTCCATAAAAGTAATGTCTCAAACAGTCAACGCTTTGATCGTTCCCTGGAAGACCAGTTGTAGTTTCCGATGCACATCTGCAGGCATTCTGTAATCTGTGGACTATCAGAGTGTTGATGAAACACAGAAATTGCATCGGTATTGAATACAACAGACACCATGCGCACTTTCCTCCACGGGAGTAATGTCTCAAACAATCTACGCTTTGATCGTTCCCTGGAAGACCAGTAGTAGTTTCCGATGAACATCTGGAGGCATTCTGTAACCTGTGGACTATCAGAGTGTTGATGAAACACAGAACTTGCATCGGGATTGCATACAACAGTCACCATGCGCACATTCCTCCACGGGAGTAATGTCTCAAACAGTCTACGCATTGATTCGTCCGTGGAATACCAGCAGTAGTTTCCGATGCACAACTGGTGGCATTCTGTATTCTGTAGACTTTCAGAGTGTTGATGAAACACAGAAATTGCATCGGGATTGAATACAACAGTCACCATGCGCACTTTCCTCCATGGGAGAAATGTGTCTAACAGTCTTCGCATTGATCGTTCCCTGGAAGACCAGTAGTAGTTTCCGATGCACATCTGGAGGCTTTCTGTAATCTTTGGACTATCAGAGTGTTGATGAAACACAGAAATTGCCTCGGGATTGAAAACAACATTCACCATGCACACTTTCCTCCATGGGAGTAATGCTCAAACAGTATATGCTTTGATCGTTCCCTGAAGACCAGTTGTAGTTTCAATTGCACATCTGGAGGCATTCTGTAATCTGTGGACTATCAGAGTGCTGATGAAACACAGAAATTGCATTGGGATGGAATACAACAGTCGCCATGCGCACTTTCCCCCATGGGAATAATGTGTCTAACAGTCTTCGCCTTGATCGTTCCCTGGAAGACCATCTGGTGGCATTCTGTAATCTGTGGACTATCAGAGTGTTGATGAAACACAGAACTTGCAACGGGATAGAATACAACATTCACCATGCGCACTTTCCTACACGGGAGGTATGTCTCAAACAGTCTACGCCTTGATCGTTCCCTGGAAGACCAGTAGTAGTTTCCGATGCACATCTGGAGGCATTCTGTAATCTGTGGGCTATCAGAGTGTTGATGAAACACAGAAATTGCATCGGGATTGAATACAACAGTCACCATGCGCACATTCCTCCATAAAAGTAATGTCTCAAACAGTCTACGCTTTGATCGTTCCCTGGAAGACCAGTAGTAGTTTCCGATTCACATCTGGTGGCATTCTGTAATCTCATGACTATCAGAGTGTTGATGAGACACAGAAATTGCATTGGGATTGAATACAACAGTCACTATCCGCACTTTCCTCCATGGGAGTATTGTCTGAAGCAGTCTAGGCTTTGATTGTTCCCTGCAAGACCAGTAGTAGTTTCCGAAGCACATCTGGAGGCATTCTGGAATCTGTGGACTATCAGAGTGTTGATGAAACACAGAAATTGCATCGGGATTCAATACAACAGTCACCATGCGCACTTTCCTCCATGGGTGTAATGTCTCAAATAGTCTACGCTTTGATTGTTCCCTGCAAGACCAGTAGTAGTTTCCGAAGCACATCTGGAGGCATTCTGTAATCTGTGGACTATCAGAGTGATGATGAAACACGGAAAATGCATCGGGATAGAATACAACAGTCACCATGCGCACTTTCCTACACCGAAGTAATGTCTCAAACAATCTACGCTTTGATCGTTCCCTGGAAGACCAGTAGTAGTTTCCCATGCACTTCTGGTGGCATCCTGTAATGTGTCGACTATCAGAGTGTTGATGAAACACAGTAATTGCATCGGGATTGAATAAAACAGTCACCATGCTCACTTTCCTCCATGGGAGTAATGTCTCTAACAGTCTACGCTTAGATCGTTCCCTGGATGACCAGTAGTAGTTTCCGATGAACATCTGGAGGCTTTCTGTAATCTGTGGACCATCAGAGTGTTGATGAACCACAAAAATTGCATCGGGATTGAATACAACATTCTCCATGAGCAGTTTCCACCATGGGAGTAATGTCTCAAACAGTCTACGCTTTGATCGTTCCCTGGAAGACCAGTAGTAGTTTCAATTGCACATCTGGAGGCATTCTGTAATCTGTGGACTATCAGAGTGTTGATGAAACGCAGAAATTGCATCGGGATTGAATACAACAGTCACCATGCGGACTTTCCTCCATGGGAGTAATATCTCATGCAGTCCACGCTTTCATCGTTCCCCGGAAGACCAGTTGTAGTTTCGATTGACATCTGGAGGCATTCTGTAATCTGTGGACTATCAGAGTGTTGTTGAAACACAGAAATTGCATCGGGATTGAATACAACAGTCACCATGCGTACATTCCTCCATAAAAGTAACGTCTCAATCAGTCTACGCTTTGATCGTTTCCTGGAATACCAGTAGTAGTTTCCGATTCACATGTGGAGGCATTCTGTAATCTGTGGACTATCAGAGTGTTGATGAAACACAGAAATTGAATCGGGATTGAATACAACAGTCACCATGCGCTGTTTCTTACATAAAAGTAATGTCTCAAACAGTCTACGCTTTCATCGTTCCCTGGAAGACCAGTAGTAGTTTCCGATGAACATCTGGAGGCTTTCTGTAATCTGTGGACTATCAGAGTGTTGATGAAACACAGAAATTGCATCGGGATTGAATACAACATTCTCCATGCGCAGTTTCCTCCATGGGAGTAATGTCTCAAACAGTCTACGCTTTGATCGTTCCCTGGAAGACCAGTAGTAGTTTCCGATGCACATCTGGAGGCATTCTGTAATCTGTGGACTATTAGAGTGTTGATGAAACACAGAAATTGCATCGGGATTGAATACAACAGTCACCATGCGCACATTCCTCCATAAAAGTAATGTCTCAAACAGTCAACGCTTTGATCGTTCCCTGGAAGACCAGTAGTAGTTTCCGATGCACATCTGCAGGCATTCTGTAATCTGTGGACTATCAGAGTGTTGATGAAACACAGAAATTGCATCGGTATTGAATACAACAGACACCATGCGCACTTTCCTCCACGGGAGTAATGTCTCAAACAATCTACGCTTTGATCGTTCCCTGGAAGACCAGTAGTAGTTTCCGATGAACATCTGGAGGCATTCTGTAACCTGTGGACTATCAGAGTGTTGATGAAACACAGAACTTGCATCGGGATTGCATACAACAGTCACCATGCGCACATTCCTCCACGGGAGTAATGTCTCAAACAGTCTACGCATTGATTCGTCCGTGGAATACCAGCAGTAGTTTCCGATGCACAACTGGTGGCATTCTGTATTCTGTAGACTTTCAGAGTGTTGATGAAACACAGAAATTGCATCGGGATTGAATACAACAGTCACCATGCGCACTTTTCTCCATGGGAGAAATGTGTCTAACAGTCTTCGCATTGATCGTTCCCTGGAAGACCAGTAGTAGTTTCCGATGCACATCTGGAGGCTTTCTGTAATCTTTGGACTATCAGAGTGTTGATGAAACACAGAAATTGCCTCGGGATTGAAAACAACATTCACCATGCACACTTTCCTCCATGGGAGTAATGCTCAAACAGTATATGCTTTGATCGTTCCCTGAAGACCAGTTGTAGTTTCAATTGCACATCTGGAGGCATTCTGTAATCTGTGGACTATCAGAGTGCTGATGAAACACAGAAATTGCATTGGGATGGAATACAACAGTCGCCATGCGCACTTTCCCCCATGGGAATAATGTGTCTAACAGTCTTCGCCTTGATCGTTCCCTGGAAGACCATCTGGTGGCATTCTGTAATCTGTGGACTATCAGAGTGTTGATGAAACACAGAACTTGCAACGGGATAGAATACAACATTCACCATGCGCACTTTCCTACACGGGAGGTATGTCTCAAACAGTCTACGCCTTGATCGTTCCCTGGAAGACCAGTAGTAGTTTCCGATGCACATCTGGAGGCATTCTGTAATCTGTGGGCTATCAGAGTGTTGATGAAACACAGAAATTGCATCGGGATTGAATACAACAGTCACCATGCGCACATTCCTCCATAAAAGTAATGTCTCAAACAGTCTACGCTTTGATCGTTCCCTGGAAGACCAGTAGTAGTTTCCGATTCACATCTGGTGGCATTCTGTAATCTCATGACTATCAGAGTGTTGATGAGACACAGAAATTGCATTGGGATTGAATACAACAGTCACTATCCGCACTTTCCTCCATGGGAGTATTGTCTGAAGCAGTCTAGGCTTTGATTGTTCCCTGCAAGACCAGTAGTAGTTTCCGAAGCACATCTGGAGGCATTCTGGAATCTGTGGACTATCAGAGTGTTGATGAAACACAGAAATTGCATCGGGATTCAATACAACAGTCACCATGCGCACTTTCCTCCATGGGTGTAATGTCTCAAATAGTCTACGCTTTGATTGTTCCCTGCAAGACCAGTAGTAGTTTCCGAAGCACATCTGGAGGCATTCTGTAATCTGTGGACTATCAGAGTGATGATGAAACACGGAAAATGCATCGGGATAGAATACAACAGTCACCATGCGCACTTTCCTACACCGAAGTAATGTCTCAAACAATCTACGCTTTGATCGTTCCCTGGAAGACCAGTAGTAGTTTCCCATGCACTTCTGGTGGCATCCTGTAATGTGTCGACTATCAGAGTGTTGATGAAACACAGTAATTGCATCGGGATTGAATAAAACAGTCACCATGCTCACTTTCCTCCATGGGAGTAATGTCTCTAACAGTCTACGCTTAGATCGTTCCCTGGATGACCAGTAGTAGTTTCCGATGAACATCTGGAGGCTTTCTGTAATCTGTGGACCATCAGAGTGTTGATGAACCACAAAAATTGCATCGGGATTGAATACAACATTCTCCATGAGCAGTTTCCACCATGGGAGTAATGTCTCAAACAGTCTACGCTTTGATCGTTCCCTGGAAGACCAGTAGTAGTTTCAATTGCACATCTGGAGGCATTCTGTAATCTGTGGACTATCAGAGTGTTGATGAAACGCAGAAATTGCATCGGGATTGAATACAACAGTCACCATGCGGACTTTCCTCCATGGGAGTAATATCTCATGCAGTCCACGCTTTCATCGTTCCCCGGAAGACCAGTTGTAGTTTCGATTGACATCTGGAGGCATTCTGTAATCTGTGGACTATCAGAGTGTTGTTGAAACACAGAAATTGCATCGGGATTGAATACAACAGTCACCATGCGTACATTCCTCCATAAAAGTAACGTCTCAATCAGTCTACGCTTTGATCGTTTCCTGGAATACCAGTAGTAGTTTCCGATTCACATGTGGAGGCATTCTGTAATCTGTGGACTATCAGAGTGTTGATGAAACACAGAAATTGAATCGGGATTGAATACAACAGTCACCATGCGCTGTTTCTTACATAAAAGTAATGTCTCAAACAGTCTACGCTTTCATCGTTCCCTGGAAGACCAGTAGTGGTTTCCGATGCACATCTCGTGGCATTCTGTAATCTGTGGTCTATCAGAGTGTTGATGAAACACAGTAAATGCATCGTGATTGAATACAACAGTCCCCATGCGCACTTTCCTCCATGGGAGTATTGTCTCAAAGAGTTTACGCTTTGATTCTTAGGTGGAAGACCAGTAGTAGTTTCCGATGCACATCTGGAGGCATTCTGTAATCTGTGGACTATTAGAGTGTTGATGAAACACAGAAATTGCATCGGGATTGAATACAACAGTCACCATGCGCACTTTCCTTCATGGGAGTAATGTCTCTAACAGTCTTCGCTTTGATCGTTCCCTGGGAGACCAGTAGTAGTTTCCGATGCACATCTGGCGGCTTTCTGTAATCTGTGGACCATTAGAGTGTTGATGAAACACAGAAATTGCCTCGGGATTGAAAACAACATTCACCATGCGCACTTTCCTCCATGGGAGTAATTCTTAAACAGTCTGTGCTTTTGTCGTTCCCTGGAAGACCAGTAGTAGTTTCCGATGCACATCTGTTGGCATTCTGAAATCTGTGGCCTATCAGAGTGTTGATGAAACACAGAAATTGGATCGGGATTGAATACAACATTCTCCATGCGCAGTTTCCTCCATGGGAGTAATGTCTCAAACAGTCTACGCTTTGATCGTTCCCTGGAAGACCAGTAGTAGTTTCCGATGCGAATTTGGAGGCATTCTGTAATCTGTGGAGTATCAGAGTGTTGATGAAACACAGAAATTGCATCGGGATTGAATACAACAGTCACCATGCGCACGTTCCTCCATGGGAGTAATGTCACAAACAGTCTACGCTTTGATCGTTCAAGGGAAGACCAGTAGTAGTTTCCGATGCACATCTCGTGGCATTCTGTAATCTGAGGACTATCGGAATGTTGATGAAACACAGAAAATGCATCGGGATTGAATACAACAGTCACCATGCGCACTTTCCTCCATGGGAGTAATGTCTCAAAGAGTTTACGCTTTGATTGTTCCCTGGAAGACCAGTAGTAGTTTCCGATGCACTTCTGGAGGCATTCTGTAATCTGTGGGCTATTAGAGTGTTGATGAAAGACAGAAATTGCATCGGGATTGAAAACAACAGTCACCATGCGCACATTCTTTCATAAAAGTAATGTCTCAAACAGTCTACGCTTTGATCGTTCCCTGGAAGACCAGTAGTAGTTTCCGATGCACATCTCGTGGCATTCTGTAATCTGTGGATTATCAGAGTGTTGATGAAACACAGAGAATGCATCGGGATAGAATACAATAGCCACCATGCGCACTTTCCTCCATGGGAGTAATGTCTCAAAGAGTTTACGCTTTGATCGTTCCCTGGAAGACCAGTAGTAGTTTTCGAAGCACATTTGGGGCATTCTGTAATCTGTGGACTATCAGAGTGTTGATGAAACACAGAAATTGCATCGGGATTGAATACAACAGTCACCATGCGCTGTTTCTTATATAAAAGTAATGTGTCAAACAATCTATGCTTTGATCGTTCCCTCGAAGACCAGTAGTAGTTTCCGATGCACCTCTGGTGGCATTCTGTAATGTGAAGACTATCAGAGTGTTGATGAAACACAGTAATTGCATCGGGATTGGATAAAACAGTCATAATGCTCACTTTCCTCCGTGGGAGTATTGTCTCTAACAGTCTACGCTTTGATCGTTCGCTGGAAGACCAGTAGTAGTTTCCGATGAACATCTGGAGGCTTTCTGTAATCTGTGGACTATCAGAGTGTTGATGAAACACAGAAATTGCATCGGGATTGAATACAACATTCTCCATGCGCAGTTTCCTCCATGGGAGTAATGCCTCAAACAGTCTACGCTTTGATCGTTCCCTGGAAGACCAGTAGTAGTTTCCGATGCACATCTGGAGGCATTCTGTAATCTGTGGACTATTAGAGTGTTGATGAAACACGGAAATTGCATCGGGATTGAATACAACAGTCACCATGCGCACATTCCTCCATAAAAGTAATGTCTCAAACAGTCAACGCTTTGATCGTTCCCTGGAAGACCAGTAGTAGTTTCCGATGCACATCTGCAGGCATTCTGTAATCTGTGGACTATCAGAGTGTTGATGAAACACAGAAATTGCATCGGTATTGAATACAACAGACACCATGCGCACGTTCCTCCACGGGAGTAATGTCTCAAACAATCTACGCTTTGATCGTTCCCTGGAAGACCAGTAGTAGTTTCCGATGAACATCTGGAGGCATTCTGTAACCTGTGGACTATCAGAGTGTTGATGAAACACAGAAATTGCCTCGGGATTGAAAACAACATTCACCATGCACACTTTCCTCCATGGGAGTAATGCTCAAACAGTATATGCTTTGATCGTTCCCTGAAGACCAGTTGTAGTTTCAATTGCACATCTGGAGGCATTCTGTAATCTGTGGACTATCAGAGTGCTGATGAAACACAGAAATTGCATTGGGATGGAATACAACAGTCACCATGCGCACTTTCCCCCATGGGAATAATGTGTCTAACAGTCTTCGCCTTGATCGTTCCGTGGAAGACCATCTGGTGGCAATCTGTAATCTGTGGACTATCAGAGTGTTGATGAAACACAGAACTTGCAACGGGATTGAATACAACATTCACCATGCGCACTTTCCTACACGGGAGGTATGTCTCAAACAGTCTACGCCTTGATCGTTCCCTGGAAGACCAGTAGTAGTTTCCGATGCACATCTGGAGGCATTCTGTAATCTGTGGGCTATCAGAGTGTTGATGAAACACAGAAATTGCATCGGGATTGAATACAACAGTCACCATGCGCACATTCCTCCATAAAAGTAATGTCTCAAACAGTCTACGCTTTGATCGTTCCCTGGAAGACCAGTAGTAGTTTCCGATTCACATCTGGTGGCATTCTGTAATCTCATGACTATCAGAGTGTTGATGAGACACAGAAATTGCATTGGGATTGAATACAACAGTCACTATCCGCACTTTCCTCCATGGGAGTATTGTCTGAAGCAGTCTAGGCTTTGATTGTTCCCTGCAAGACCAGTAGTAGTTTCCGAAGCACATCTGGAAGCATTCTGGAATCTGTGGACTATCAGATTGTTGATGAAACACAGAAATTGCATCGGGATTCAATACAACAGTCACCATGCGCACTTTCCTCCATGGGTGTAATGTCTCAAATAGTCTACGCTTTGATTGTTCCCTGCAAGACCAGTAGTAGTTTCCGAAGCACATCTGGAGGCATTCTGTAATCTGTGGACTATCAGAGTGATGATGAAACACAGAAAATGCATCGGGATAGAATACAACAGTCACCATGCGCACTTTCCTACACCGAAGTAATGTCTCAAACAATCTACGCTTTGATCGTTCCCTGGAAGACCAGTAGTAGTTTCCCATGCACTTCTGGTGGCATCCTGTAATGTGTCGACTATCAGAGTGTTGATGAAACACAGTAATTGCATCGGGATTGAATAAAACAGTCACCATGCTCACTTTCCTCCATGGGAGTAATGTCTCTAACAGTCTACGCTTAGATCGTTCCCTGGATGACCAGTAGTAGTTTCCGATGAACATCTGGAGGCTTTCTGTAATCTGTGGACCATCAGAGTGTTGATGAAGCACAAAAATTGCATCGGGATTGAATACAACATTCTCCATGCGCAGTTTCCACCATGGGAGTAATGTCTCAAACAGTCTACGCTTTGATCGTTCCCTGGAAGACCAGTAGTAGTTTCAATTGCACATCTGGAGGCATTCTGTAATCTGTGGACTATCAGAGTGTTGATGAAACGCAGAAATTGCATCGGGATTGAATACAACAGTCACCATGCGGACTTTCCTCCATGGGAGTAATATCTCATGCAGTCCACGCTTTCATCGTTCCCCGGAAGACAAGTTGTAGTTTCGATTGACATCTGGAGGCATTCTGTAATCTGTGGACTATCAGAGTGTTGTTGAAACACAGAAATTGCATCGGGATTGAATACAACAGTCACCATGCGTACATTCCTCCATAAAAGTAACGTCTCAATCAGTCTACGCTTTGATCGTTTCCTGGAATACCAGTAGTAGTTTCCGATTCACATGTGGAGGCATTCTGTAATCTGTGGTCTATCAGAGTGTTGATGAAACACAGAAATTGCATCGGGATTGAATACAACAGTCACCATGCGCTGTTTCTTACATAAAAGTAATGTCTCAAACAGTCTACGCTTTCATCGTTCCCTGGAAGACCAGTAGTGGTTTCCGATGCACATCTCGTGGCATTCTGTAATCTGTGGTCTATCAGAGTGTTGATGAAACACAGTAAATGCATCGTGATTGAATACAACAGTCCCCATGCGCACTTTCCTCCATGGGAGTATTGTCTCAAAGAGTTTACGCTTTGATTCTTAGGTGGAAGACCAGTAGTAGTTTCCGATGCACATCTGGAGGCATTCTGTAATCTGTGGACTATTAGAGTGTTGATGAAACACAGAAATTGCATCGGGATTGAATACAACAGTCACCATGCGCACTTTCCTTCATGGGAGTAATGTCTCTAACAGTCTTCGCTTTGATCGTTCCCTGGGAGACCAGTAGTAGTTTCCGATGCACATCTGGCGGCTTTCTGTAATCTGTGGACCATTAGAGTGTTGATGAAACACAGAAATTGCCTCGGGATTGAAAACAACATTCACCATGCGCACTTTCCTCCATGGGAGTAATTCTTAAACAGTCTGTGCTTTTGTCGTTCCCTGGAAGACCAGTAGTAGTTTCCGATGCACATCTGGTGGCATTCTGAAATCTGTGGCCTATCAGAGTGTTGATGAAACACAGAAATTGGATCGGGATTGAATACAACATTCTCCATGCGCAGTTTCCTCCATGGGAGTAATGTCTCAAACAGTCTACGCTTTGATCGTTCCCTGGAAGACCAGTAGTAGTTTCCGATGCGAATTTGGAGGCATTCTGTAATCTGTGGAGTATCAGAGTGTTGATGAAACACAGAAATTGCATCGGGATTGAATACAACAGTCACCATGCGCACGTTCCTCCATGGGAGTAATGTCACAAACAGTCTACGCTTTGATCGTTCAAGGGAAGACCAGTAGTAGTTTCCGATGCACATCTCGTGGCATTCTGTAATCTGAGGACTATCGGAATGTTGATGAAACACAGAAAATGCATCGGGATTGAATACAACAGTCACCATGCGCACTTTCCTCCATGGGAGTAATGTCTCAAAGAGTTTACGCTTTGATTGTTCCCTGGAAGACCAGTAGTAGTTTCCGATGCACTTCTGGAGGCATTCTGTAATCTGTGGGCTATTAGAGTGTTGATGAAAGACAGAAATTGCATCGGGATTGAAAACAACAGTCACCATGCGCACATTCCTTCATAAAAGTAATGTCTCAAACAGTCTACGCTTTGATCGTTCCCTGGAAGACCAGTAGTAGTTTCCGATGCACATCTCGTGGCATTCTGTAATCTGTGGATTATCAGAGTGTTGATGAAACACAGAGAATGCATCGGGATAGAATACAATAGCCACCATGCGCACTTTCCTCCATGGGAGTTATGTCTCAAAGAGTTTACGCTTTGATCGTTCCCTGGAAGACCAGTAGTAGTTTTCGAAGCACATTTGGGGCATTCTGTAATCTGTGGACTATCAGAGTGTTGATGAAACACAGAAATTGCATCGGGATTGAATACAACAGTCACCATGCGCTGTTTCTTATATAAAAGTAATGTGTCAAACAATCTGTGCTTTGATCGTTCCCTCGAAGACCAGTAGTAGTTTCCGATGCACCTCTGGTGGCATTCTGTAATGTGAAGACTATCAGAGTGTTGATGAAACACAGTAATTGCATCGGGATTGGATAAAACAGTCATAATGCTCACTTTCCTCCGTGGGAGTAATGTCTCTAACAGTCTACGCTTTGATCGTTCGCTGGAAGACCAGTAGTAGTTTCCGATGAACATCTGGAGGCTTTCTGTAATCTGTGGACTATCAGAGTGTTGATGAAACACAGAAATTGCATCGGGATTGAATACAACATTCTCCATGCGCAGTTTCCTCCATGGGAGTAATGCCTCAAACAGTCTACGCTTTGATCGTTCCCTGGAAGACCAGTAGTAGTTTCCGATGCACATCTGGAGGCATTCTGTAATCTGTGGACTATTAGAGTGTTGATGAAACACAGAAATTGCATCGGGATTGAATACAACAGTCACCATGCGCACATTCCTCCATAAAAGTAATGTCTCAAACAGTCAACGCTTTGATCGTTCCCTGGAAGACCAGTAGTAGTTTCCGATGCACATCTGCAGGCATTCTGTAATCTGTGGACTATCAGAGTGTTGATGAAACACAGAAATTGCATCGGTATTGAATACAACAGACACCATGCGCACTTTCCTCCACGGGAGTAATGTCTCAAACAATCTACGCTTTGATCGTTCCCTGGAAGACCAATAGTAGTTTCCGATGAACATCTGGAGGCATTCTGTAACCTGTGGACTATCAGAGTGTTGATGAAACACAGAAATTGCCACGGGATTGAAAACAACATTCACCATGCACACTTTCCTCCATGGGAGTAATGCTCAAACAGTATATGCTTTGATCGTTCCCTGAATACCAGTTGTAGTTTCAATTGCACATCTGGAGGCATTCTGTAATCTGTGGACTATCAGAGTGCTGATGAAACACAGAAATTGCATTGGGATGGAATACAACAGTCACCATGCGCACTTTCCCCCATGGGAATAATGTGTCTAACAGTCTTCGCCTTGATCGTTCCGTGGAAGACCATCTGGTGGCAATCTGTAATCTGTGGACTATCAGAGTGTTGATGAAACACAGAACTTGCAACGGGATTGAATACAACATTCACCATGCGCACTTTCCTACACGGGAGGTATGTCTCAAACAGTCTACGCCTTGATCGTTCCCTGGAAGACCAGTAGTAGTTTCCGATGCACATCTGGAGGCATTCTGTAATCTGTGGGCTATCAGAGTGTTGATGAAACACAGAAATTGCATCGGGATTGAATACAACAGTCACCATGCGCACATTCCTCCATAAAAGTAATGTCTCAAACAGTCTACGCTTTGATCGTTCCCTGGAAGACCAGTAGTAGTTTCCGATTCACATCTGGTGGCATTCTGTAATCTCATGACTATCAGAGTGTTGATGAGACACAGAAATTGCATTGGGATTGAATACAACAGTCACTATCCGCACTTTCCTCCATGGGAGTATTGTCTGAAGCAGTCTAGGCTTTGATTGTTCCCTGCAAGACCAGTAGTAGTTTCCGAAGCACATCTGGAAGCATTCTGGAATCTGTGGACTATCAGAGTGTTGATGAAACACAGAAATTGCATCGGGATTCAATACAACAGTCACCATGCGCACTTTCCTCCATGGGTGTAATGTCTCAAATAGTCTACGCTTTGATTGTTCCCTGCAAGACCAGTAGTAGTTTCCGAAGCACATCTGGAGGCATTCTGTAATCTGTGGACTATCAGAGTGATGATGAAACACAGAAAATGCATCGGGATAGAATACAACAGTCACCATGCGCACTTTCCTACACCGAAGTAATGTCTCAAACAATCTACGCTTTGATCGTTCCCTGGAAGACCAGTAGTAGTTTCCCATGCACTTCTGGTGGCATCCTGTAATGTGTCGACTATCAGAGTGTTGATGAAACACAGTAATTGCATCGGGATTGAATAAAACAGTCACCATGCTCACTTTCCTCCATGGGAGTAATGTCTCTAACAGTCTACGCTTAGATCGTTCCCTGGATGACCAGTAGTAGTTTCCGATGAACATCTGGAGGCTTTCTGTAATCTGTGGACCATCAGAGTGTTGATGAACCACAAAAATTGCATCGGGATTGAATACAACATTCTCCATGCGCAGTTTCCACCATGGGAGTAATGTCTCAAACAGTCTACGCTTTGATCGTTCCCTGGAAGACCAGTAGTAGTTTCAATTGCACATCTGGAGGCATTCTGTAATCTGTGGACTATCAGAGTGTTGATGAAACGCAGAAATTGCATCGGGATTGAATACAACAGTCACCATGCGGACTTTCCTCGATGGGAGTAATATCTCATGCAGTCCACGCTTTCATCGTTCCCCGGAAGACCAGTTGTAGTTTCGATTGACATCTGGAGGCATTCTGTAATCTGTGGACTATCAGAGTGTTGTTGAAACACAGAAATTGCATCGGGATTGAATACAACAGTCACCATGCGTACATTCCTCCATAAAAGTAACGTCTCAATCAGTCTACTCTTTGATCGTTTCCTGGAATACCAGTAGTAGTTTCCGATTCACATGTGGAGGCATTCTGTAATCTGTGGTCTATCAGAGTGTTGAGGAAACACAGAAATTGCATCGGGATTGAATACAACAGTCACCATGCGCTGTTTCTTACATAAAAGTAATGTCTCAAACAGTCTACGCTTTCATCGTTCCCTGGAAGACCAGTAGTGGTTTCCGATGCACATCTCGTGGCATTCTGTAATCTGTGGTCTATCAGAGTGTTGATGAAACACAGTAAATGCATCGTGATTGAATACAACAGTCCCCATGCGCACTTTCCTCCATGGGAGTATTGTCTCAAAGAGTTTACGCTTTGATTCTTAGGTGGAAGACCAGTAGTAGTTTCCGATGCACATCTGGAGGCATTCTGTAATCTGTGGACTATTAGAGTGTTGATGAAACACAGAAATTGCATCGCGATTGAATACAACAGTCACCATGCGCTGTTTCTTACATAAAAGTAATGTCTCAAACAGTCTACGCTTTCATCGTTCCCTGGAAGACCAGTAGTGGTTTCCGATGCACATCTCGTGGCATTCTGTAATCTGTGGTCTATCAGAGTGTTGATGAAACACAGTAAATGCATCGGGATTGAATACAACAGTCACCATGCGCACTTTCCTCCATGGGAGTAATGTCTCAAAGAGTTTACGCTTTGATTCTTCAGTGGAAGACCAGTAGTAGTTACCGATGCACATCTGGAGGCATTCTGTAATCTGTGGAGTATCAGAGTATTGATGAAACACAGAAATTGCATCGGTATTGAATACAACAGTCACCATGCGCACTTTCCTCCATGTGAGTAATGTCTCAAACAGTCTACGCTTTGATCGTTCCCTGGAAGACCAGTAGTAGTTTCCGATGCATATCTTAAGGCATTCTGTTATCTGTGGACTATCAGAGTGTTGATGAAACACAGAAAATACATCGGGATTGATTACAACAGTCACCATGCGCTGTTTCTTACATAAAAGTAATGTCTCAAACAGTCTACGCTTTCATCGTTCCCTGGAAGACCAGTAGTAGTTTCCGATGCACCTCTGGTGGCATTCTGTAATGTGTAGACTATCAGAGTGTTGATGAAACACAGAAATTGGATCGGGATTGAATACAACATTCTCCATGCGCAGTTTCCTCCATGGGAGTAATGTCTCAAACAGTCTACGCTTTGATCTTTCCCTGGAAGACCAGTAGTAGTTTCCGATGCAAATTTGGAGGCATTCTGTAATCTGTGGAGTATCAGAGTGTTGATGAAACACAGAAATTGCATCGGGATTGAATACAACAGTCACCATGCGCACTTTCCTCCATGGGAGTAATGTCACAAACAGTCTACGCTTTGATCGTTCAAGGGAAGACAAGTAGTAGTTTCCGATGCACATCTCGTGGCATTCTGTAATCTGTGGACTATCGGAGTGTTGATGAAACACAGAAAATGCATCGGGATTGAATACAACAGTCACCATGCGCACATTCCTTCATAAAAGTAATGTCTCAAACAGTCTACGCTTTGATCGTTCCCTGGAAGACCAGTAGTAGTTTCCGATGCACATCTCGTGGCATTCTATAATCTGTGGACTATCAGAGTGTTGATGAAACACAGAGAATGCATCGGGATTGAATACAATAGTCACCATGCGATCCTTCCTCCATGGGAGTAATGTCTCAAAGAGTTTACGCTTTGATCGTTCCCTGGAAGACCAGTAGTAGTTTCCGATGCACATTTGGGGCATTCTGTAATCTGAGGACTATCAGAGTGTTGATGAAACACAGATATTGCATCGGGATTGAATACAACAGTCACCATGCGCTGTTTCTTATATAAAAGTAATGTGTCAAACAATCTATGCTTTGATCGTTCCCTCGAAGACCAGTAGTAGTTTCCGATGCACCTCTGGTGGCATTCTGTAATGTGTAGACTATCAGAGTGTTGATGAAACACAGCAATTGCATCGGGATTGAATAAAACAGTCATAATGCTCACTTTCCTCCGTGGGAGTAATGTCTCTAACAGTCTACGCTTTGATCGTTGACTGGAAGACCAGTAGTAGTTTCCGATGAGCATCTGGAGGCTTTCTGTAATCTGTGGACTATCAGAGTGTTGATGAAACACAGAAATTGCATCAGGATTGAATACAACAGTCACCATGCGCACTTTCCTCCATGGGAGTAATGTCTCAAACAGTCTACGTTTTGATCGATCCCTGGAAGACCAGTAGTAGTTTCCGATGCACTTCTGGTGGCATTCTGTAATGTGTAGACTATCAGAGTACTGATGAAACACAGTAATTGCATCGGGATTGAATAAAACAGTCACCATGCTCACTTTCCTCCATGGGAGTAATGTCTCAATGAGTTTATGCTTTGATTGTTCCCTGGAAGACCAGTAGTAGTTTCCGATGCACATCTGGAGGCATTCTGTAATCTGTGGACTATTAGAGTGTTGATGAAACACAGAAATTGCATCGGGATTGTATACAACAGTCACCATGCGCACATTCCTCCATAAAAGTAATGTCTCAAACAGTCTACGCTTTGATCGTTCCCTGGAAGACCAGTAGTAGTTTCCGATGCACATCTGCAGGCATTCTGTAATCTGTGGACTATCAGAGTGTTGATGAAACACAGAAATTGCATCGGTATTGAATACAACAGTCACCATGCGCACTTTCCTCCACGGGAGTAATGTCTCAAACAATCTACTCTTTGATCGTTCCCTGGAAGACCGGTAGTAGTTTCCGATGCACCTCTGGTGGCATTCTGTAATGTGTAGACTATCAGAGTGTTGATGAAACACAGTAATTGCATCCGGATTGAATAAAACAGTCACCATGCTCACTTTCCTCCATGGGAGTAATGTCTCTAACAGTCTACGCTTTGATCGTTCCCTGGAAGACCAGTAGTAGTTTCCTATGAACTTCTGGAGGCTTTCTGTAATCTGTGGACTATCAGAGTGTTGATGAAACACAGAAATTGCATCGGGATTTAATACGACAGTCACCATGCGCACTTTCCTCCATGGGAGTAATGTCTCAAAGAGTCTACGCTTTGATCGTTCCTGGGAAGACCAGTAGTAGTTTCCGATGCACATCTCGTGGCATTCTGTAATCTGTGGACTATCAGAGTGTTGATGAAACACAGAAAATGCATCGGGATTGGATACAACAGTCACCATGCGCACTTTCCTCCATGGGAGTAATGTCTCAAACAGTCTACGCTTTGATCGTTCCCTGGAAGACCAGTAGTAGTTTCAATTGCACATCTGGAGGTATTCTGTAATCTGTGGAGTATCAGAGTGTTGATGAAACACAGAAATTGCATCGGGATTGATTACAACAGTCACCATGCGCACTTTCCTTCATGAGAGTAATGTCCCAAACAGTCTACGCTTTGATCGTTCCCTAAAGGACCAGTAGTAGTTTACGATGAACATCTGGAGGCATTTTGTAATCTGTGGACTATCAGAGTGTTGATGAAACACAGAAATTGCATCGGGATTGAATACAACATTCTCCATGCGCAGTTTCCTCCATGGGAGTAATGTCTCAAACAGTCTACGCTTTGATGGTTCCCTGGAAGACCAGTAGTAGTTTCCGATTAACATCTGGAGGCATTCTGTAATCTGTGGACTATCAGAGTGTTGATGAAACACAGAAATTGCATGGGGATTGAATACAACAGTCACCATGCGTACATTCCTCCATAAAAGTAATGTCTCAAACAGTCTACGCTTTGATGGTTCCCTGGAAAACCAGTAGTAGTTTCCGATTCACATGTGGAGGCATTCTGTAATCTGTGGACTATCAGAGTGTTGATGAAACAAAGAAATTGCATCGGGATTCAATACAACAGTCACCATGCGCTGTTTCTTACATAAAAGTAATGTCTCAAACAGTCTACGCTTTCATCGTTCCCTGGAGACCAGTAGTAGTTTCCGATGCACATCTCTTGGCATTCTGTAATCTGTGGTCTATCAGAGTGTTGATGAAACACTGTAAATGCATCGGGATTGAATACAACAGTCACCATGCGCCCTTTCCTCCATGGGAGTAATGTAACAAACAGCGTACGCTTTGATCGTTCCCTGGAAGACCAGTAGTAGTTTCCGATGCAAATTTGGAGGCATTCTGCAATCTGTGGAGTATCAGAGTGTTGATGAAACACAGAAATTGCATCGGGATTGAATACAACAGTCACCATGCGCACTTTCCTCCATGGGAGTAATGTCACAAACAGTCTACGCTTTGATCGTTCAAGGGAAGACCAGTAGTAGTTTCCGATGCACATCTCGTGGCATTCTGTAATCTGTGGACTATCGGAGTGTTGACGTAACACAGTAAATGCATCGGGATTGAATACAACAGTCACCATGCGCACTTTCCTCCATGGGAGTAATGTCACAAAGAGTTTACGCTTTGATTGTTCCCTGGAAGATCAGTAGTAGTTTCCGAAGCACATCTGGAGGCATTCTGTAATCTGTGGACTATTAGAGTGTTGATGAAAAACAGAAATTGCATCGGGATTGAAAACAACAGTCAACATGCGCACATTCCTTCATAAAAGTAATGTCTCAAACAGTCTACGCTTTGATCGTTCCCTGGAAGACCAGTAGTAGTTTCCGATGCACATCTCGTGGCATTCTGTAATCTGTGGACTATCAGAGTGTTGATGAAACACAGAGAATGCATCGGGATTAAATACAATAGTCACCATGCGATCTTTCCTCCATGGGAGTAATGTCTCAAAGAGTTTACGCTTTGATCGTTCCCTGGAAGACCAGTAGTAGTTTCCGATGCACATTTGGGGCATTCTGTAATCTGTGGACTATCAGAGTGTTGATGAAACACAGATATTGCATCGGGATTGAATACAACAGTCACCATGCGCTGTTTCTTATATAAAAGTAATGTGTCAAACAATCTATGCTTTGATCGTTCCCTCGAAGACCAGTAGTAGTTTCCGATGCACCTCTGGTGGCATTCTGTAATGTGTAGACTATCAGAGTGTTGATGAAACACAGTAATTGCATCGGGATTGAATAAAACAGTCATAATGCTCACTTTCCTCCGTGGGAGTAATGTCTCTAACAGTCTACGCTTTGATCGTTCACTGGAAGACCAGTAGTAGTTTCCGATGAACATCTGGAGGCTTTCTGTAATCTGTGGACTATTAGAGTGTTGATGAAACACAGTAATTGCATCGGGATTGAATAATTCAGTCACCATGCTCACTTTCCTCCATGGGAGTAATGTCTCTAACAGTCTACGCTTTGATCGTTCCCTGGAAGACCAGTAGTAGTTTCAATTGCACATCTGGAGGCATTCTGTAATCTGTGGAGTATCAGAGTGTTGATGAAACACAGAAATTGCATCGGTATTGAATACAACAGTCACCATGCGCACTTTCATCCATGGGAGTAATGTCTCAAACTGTCTACGCTTTGATCGTTCCCTGGAAGAGCAGTAGTAGTTTCCGATGCACATCTGGAGGCAATCTGTAATCTGTGGACTATCAGTGTGTTGATGAAACACAGGAAATGCTACGGGATTGAATACAACAGTCACCACTCGCACATTCCTCCACGAGAGTAATGTCTCAAACAATCTACGCTTTGATCGTTCCCTGGAAGACCAGTAGTAGTTTCCGATGCACCTCTGGTGGCATTCTGTAATGAGTAGACTATCAGAGTGTTGATGAGACACAGTAATTGCATCCGGATTGAATAAAACAGTCACCATGCTCACTTTCGTCCATGGGAGTAATGTCTCTAACAGTCTACGCTTTGATCGTTCCCTGGAAGACCAGTAGTAGTTTCCGATTCACATGTGGAGGCATTCTGTAATCTGTGGACTATCAGAGTGTTGATGAAACAAAGAAATTGTATCGGGATTCAATACAACAGTCACCAATCGCTGTTTCTTACATAAAAGTAATGTCTCAAACACTCTACGCTTTCATCGTTCCCTGGAGACCAGTAGTAGTTTCCGATGCACATCTCTTGGCATTCTGTAATCTGTGGTCTATCAGAGTGTTGATGAAACACTGTAAATGCATCGGGATTGAATACAACAGTCACCATGCGCCCTTTCCTCCATGGGAGTAATGTAACAAACAGCCTACGCTTTGATCGTTCCCTGGAAGACCAGTAGTAGTTTCCGATGCAAATTTGGAGGAATTCTGTAATCTGTGGAGTATCAGAGTGTTGATGAAACACAGAAATTGCATCGGGATTGAATACAACAGTCACCATGCGCACTTTCCTCCATGGGAGTAATGTCACAAACAGTCTACGCTTTGATCGTTCAAGGGAAGACCAGTAGTAGTTTCCGATGCACATCTCGTGGCATTCTGTAATCTGTGGACTATCGGAGAGTTGATGAAACACAGAAAATGCATCAGGATTGAATACAACAGTCACCATGCGCACTTTCCTCCATGGGAGTAATGTCTCAAAGAGTTTACGCTTTGATTGTTCCCTGGAAGATCAGTAGTAGTTTCCGATGCACATCTGCAGGCATTCTGTAATCTGTGGACTATTAGAGTGTTGATGAAAGACAGAAATTGCATCGGGATTGAAAACAACATTCACCATGCGCACATTCCTTCATAAAAGTAATGTCTCAAACAGTCTACGCTTTGATCGTTCCCTGGAAGACCAGTAGTAGTTTCCGATGCACATCTCGTGGCATTCTGTAATCTGTGGACTATCAGAGTGTTGATGAAACACAGAGAATGCATCGGGATTGAATACAATAGTCACCATGCGATCTTTCCTCCATGGGAGTAATGTCTCAAAGAGTTTACGCTTTGATCGTTCCCTGGAAGACCAGTAGTAGTTTCCTATGAACTTCTGGAGGCTTTCTGTAATCTGTGGACTATCAGAGTGTCGATGAAACACAGAAATTGCATCGGGATTGAATACGACAGTCACCATGCGCACTTTCCTCCATGGGAGTAATGTCTCAAACAGTCTCCGCTTTGATCGTTCCCGGGAAGACCAGTAGTAGTTTCCGATGCATATCTCGTGGCATTCTGTAATCTGTGGACTATCAGAGTGTTGATGAAACACAGAAATTGCATCGGTATTGAATACAACAGTCACCATGCGCACTTTCCTCCATGGGAGTAATGTCTCAAACAGTCTACGCTTTGATCTTTCCCTGGAAGACCAGTAGTAGTTTCCGATGCAAATTTGGAGGCATTCTGTAATCTGTGGAGTATCAGAGTGTTGATGAAACACAGAAATTGCATCGGGATTGAATACAACAGTCACCATGCGCACTTTCCTCCATGGGAGTAATGTCACAAACATTCTACGCTTTGATCGTTCAAGGGAAGACCAGTAGTAGTTTCCGATGCACATCTCGTGGCATTCTGTAATCTGTGGACTATCGGAGTGTTGATGAAACACAGAAAATGCATTGGGATTGAATACAACAGTCACCATGCGCACTTTCCTCCATGGGAGTAATGTCTCAAAGAGTTTACGCTTTGATTGTTCCCTGGAAGACCAGTAGTAGTTTCCGATGCACATCTGGAGGCATTCTGTAATCTGTGGACTATTAGAGTGTTGATGAAAGACAGAAATTGCATCGGGATTGAAAACAACAGTCACCATGCGCACATTCCTTCATGAAAGTAATGTCTCAAACAGTCTACGCTTTGATCGTTCCCTGGAAGACCAGTAGTAGTTTCCGATGCACATCTCGTGGCATTCTGTAATCTGTGGACTATCAGATTGTTGATGAAACACAGAGAATGCATCGGGATTGAATACAATAGTCACCATGCGATCCTTCCTCCATGGGAGTAGTGTCTCAAAGAGTTTACGCTTTGATCGTTCCCTGGAAGACCAGTAGTAGTTTCCGATGCACATTTGGGGCATTCTGTAATCTGTGGACTATCAGAGTGTTGATGAAACACAGATATTGCATCGGGATTGAATACAACAGTCACCATGCGCTGTTTCTTATATAAAAGTAATGTGTCAAACAATCTATGCTTTGATCATTCCCTCGAAGACCAGTAGTAGTTTCCGATGCACCTCTGGTGGCATTCTGTAATGTGTAGACTATCAGAGTGTTGATGAAACACAGTAATTGCATCGGGATTGAATAAAACAGTCATAATGCTCACTTTCCTCCGTGGGAGTAATGTCTCTAACAGTCTACGCTTTGATCGTTGACTGGAAGACAAGTAGTAGTTTCCGATGCACTTCTGGTGGCATTCTGTAATGTGTAGACTATCAGAGTACTGATGAAACACAGTAATTGCATCGGGATTGAATAAAACAGTCACCATGCTCACTTTTCTCCATGGGAGTAATGTCTCAATGAGTTTATGCTTTGATTGTTCCCTGGAAGACCAGTAGTAGTTTCCGATGCACATCTGGAGGCATTCTGTAATCTGTGGACTATTAGAGTGTTGATGAAACACAGAAATTGCATTGGGATTGTATACAACAGTCACCATGCGCACATTCCTCCATAAAAGTAATGTCTCAAACAGTCTACGCTTTGATCGTTCCCTGGAAGACCAGTAGTAGTTTCCGATGCACATCTGCAGGCATTCTGTAATCTGTGGACTATCAGAGTGTTGATGAAACACAGAAATTGCATCGGTATTGAATACAACAGTCACCATGCGCACTTTCCTCCACGGGAGTAATGTCTCAAACAATCTACGCTTTGATCGTTCCCTGGAAGACCGGTAGTAGTTTCCGATGCACCTCTGGTGGCATTCTGTAATGTGTAGACTATTAGAGTGTTGATGAAACACAGTAATTGCATCCGGATTGAATAAAACAGTCACCATGCTCACTTTCCTCCATGGGAGTAATGTCTCTAACAGTCTACGCTTTGATCGTTCCCTGGAAGACCAGTAGTAGTTTCCTATGAACTTCTGGAGGCTTTCTGTAATCTGTGGACTATCAGAGTGTTGATGAAACACAGAAATTGCATCGGGATTGAATACGACAGTCACCATGCGCACTTTCCTCCATGGGAGTAATGTCTCAAAGAGTCTACGCTTTGATCGTTCCTGGGAAGACCAGTAGTAGTTTCCGATGCACATCTCGTGGCATTCTGTAATCTGTGGACTATCAGAGTGTTGATGAAACACAGAAAATGCATCGGGATTGGATACAACAGTCACCATGCGCACTTTCCTCCATGGGAGTAATGTCTCAAACAGTCTACGCTTTGATCGTTCCCTGGAAGACCAGTAGTAGTTTCAATTGCACATCTGGAGGCGTTCTGTAATCTGTGGAGTATCAGAGTGTTGATGAAACACAGAAATTGCATCGGGAATGATTACAACAGTCACCATGCGCACTTTCCTTCATGAGAGTAATGTCCCAAACAGTCTACGCTTTGATCGTTCCCTAAAGGACCAGTAGTAGTTTACGATGAACATCTGGAGGCATTTTGTAATCTGTGGACTATCAGAGTGTTGATGAAACACAGAAATTGCATCGGGATTGAATACAACATTCTCCATGCGCAGTTTCCTCCATGGGAGTAATGTCTCAAACAGTCTACGCTTTGATGGTTCCCTGGAAGACCAGTAGTAGTTTCCGATTAACATCTGGAGGCATTCTGTAATCTGTGGACTATCAGAGTGTTGATGAAACACAGAAATTGCATGGGGATTGAATACAACAGTCACCATGCGTACATTCCTCCATAAAAGTAATGTCTCAAACAGTCTACGCTTGGATGGTTCCCTGGAAAACCAGTAGTAGTTTCCGATTCACATGTGGAGGCATTCTGTAATCTGTGGACTATCAGAGTGTTGATGAAACAAAGAAATTGCATCGGGATTCAATACAACAGTCACCATGCGCTGTTTCTTACATAAAAGTAATGTCTCAAACAGTCTTCGCTTTCATCGTTCCCTGGAGACCAGTAGTAGTTTCCGATGCACATCTCTTGGCATTCTGTAATCTGTGGTCTATCAGAGTGTTCATGAATCACTGTAAATGCATCGGGATTGAATACAACAGTCACCATGCGCCCTTTCCTCCATGGGAGTAATGTAACAAACATCGTACGCTTTGATCGTTCCCTGGAAGACCAGTAGTAGTTTCCGATGCAAATTTGGAGGCATTCTGCAATCTGTGGAGTATCAGAGTGTTGATGAAACACAGAAATTGCATCGGGATTGAATACAACAGTCACCATGCGCACTTTCCTCCATGGGAGTAATGTCACAAACAGTCTAGGCTTTGATCGTTCAAGGGAAGACCAGTAGTAGTTTCCGATGCACATCTCGTGGCATTCTGTAATCTGTGGACTATCGGAGTGTTGACGAAACACAGAAAATGCATCGAGATTGAATACAACAGTCACCATGCGCACTTTCCTCCATGGGAGTAATGTCTCAAAGAGTTTACGCTTTGATTGTTCCCTGGAAGATCAGTAGTAGTTTCCGATGCACATCTGGAGGCAATCTGTAATCTGTGGACTATCAGTGTGTTGATGAAACACAGAAAATGCTTCGGGATTGAATACAACAGTCACCACTCGCACATTCCTCCACGAGAGTAATGTCTCAAACAATCTACGGTTTGATCGTTCCCTGGAAGACCAGTAGTAGTTTCCGATGCACCTCTGGTGGCATTCTGTAATGTGTAGACTATCAGAGTGTTGATGAGACACAGTAATTGCATCCGGATTGAATAAAACAGTCACCATGCTCACTTTCGTCCATGGGAGTAATGTCTCTAACAGTCTACGCTTTGATCGTTCCCTGGAAGACCATTAGTAGTTTCCGATTCACATGTGGAGGTATTCTGTAATCTGTGGACTATCAGAGTGTTGATGAAACAAAGAAATTGCATCGGGATTCAATACAACAGTCACCATGCGCTGTTTCTTACATAAAAGTAATGTCTCAAACAGTCTACGCTTTCATCGTTCCCTGGAGACCAGTAGTAGTTTCCGATGCACATCTCTTGGAATTCTGTAATCTGTGGTCTATCAGAGTGTTGATGAAACACTGTAAATGCATCGGGATTGAATACAACAGTCACCATGCGCCCTTTCCTCCATGGGAGTAATGTAACAAACAGCCTACGCTTTGATCGTTCCCTGGAAGACCAGAAGTAGTTTCCGATGCAAATTTGGAGGCATTCTGTAATCTGTGGAGTATCAGAGTGTTGATGAAACACAGAAATTGCATCGGGATTGAATACAACAGTCACCATGCGCACTTTCCTCCATGGGAGTAATGTCACAAACAGTCTACGCTTTGATCGTTCAAGGGAAGACCAGTAGTAGTTTCCGATGCACATCTCGTGGCATTCTGTAATCTGTGGACTATCGGAGAGTTGATGAAACACAGAAAATGCATCGGGATTGAATACAACAGTCACCATGCGCACTTTCCTCCATGGGAGTAATGTCTCAAAGAGTTTACGCTTTGATTGTTCCCTGGAAGATCAGTAGTAGTTTCCGATGCACATCTGGAGGCATTCTGTAATCTGTGGACTATTAGAGTGTTGATGAAAGACAGAAATTGCATTGGGATTGAAAACAACAGTCACCATGCGCACATTCCTTCATAAAAGTAATGTCTCAAACAGTCTACGCTTTGATGGTTCCCTGGAAGACCAGTAGTAGTTTCCGATTCACATGTGGAGGCATTCTGTAATCTGTGGACTATCAGAGTGTTGATGAAACACAGAAATTGCATCGGGGTCCAATACAACAGTGACCATGCGCTGTTTCTTACATAAAAGTAATGTCTCAAACAGTCTACGCTTTCATCGTTCCCTGGAGACCAGTAGTAGTTTCCGATGCACATCTCTTGGCATTCTGTAATCTGTGGACTATCAGAGTGTTGTTGAAACACAGAAATTGCATCGGGATTGAATACAACAGTCACCATGCGCACATTCCTCAATGGGAGTAATGTCTCAAACAGTCTACAATTTGATCGTTCCCTGGAAGACCAGTAGAAGTTTCCGATGCACATCTGGAGGCATTCTGTAATCTGTGGAGTATTAGAGAGTTGATGAAACACAGAAATTGTATCGGAATTGAATAAAACAGTCATCAACCGCACTTTCCTCCATGGGAGTAATGTCTGAAACAGTCTACAATTTGATCGTTCCCGGGAAGACCAGTAGTAGTTTCCGATTAACATCTGGAGGCATTCTGTAATCTGTGGACTATCAGAGTGTTGATGAAACACAGAAATGGCATCGGGACTGAATACAACAGTCACCATGCGCACTATCCTCCATGGGAGTAATGTCAAAAACAGTCTACGTTTTGATCGTAGCCTGGAAGACCAGTAGTAGTTTCCGATGCACTTCTGGTGGCATTCTGTAATGTGTAGACTATCAGAGTACTGATGAAACACAGTAATTGCATCGGGATTGAATAAAACAGTCACCATGCTCACTTTCCCCCATGGGAGTAATGTCTCAAAGAGTTTAAGCTTTGATTGTTCTCTGGAAGACCAGTAGTAGTTTCCGATGCACATCTGGAGGCATTCTGTAATCTGTGGACTATTAGAGTGTTGATGAAACACAGATATTGCATCGGGATTGAATACAACAGTCACCATGCGCACATTCCTCCATAAAAGTAATGTCTCAAACAGTCTATGCTTTGATCGTTCCCTGGAAGACCAGTAGTAGTTTCCGATGCACATCTGGAGGCATTCTGTAATCTGTGGACTATTAGAGTGTTGATGAAACACAGAAATTGCATCGGGATTGTATACAACAGTCACCATGCGCACATTCCTCCATAAAAGTAATGTCTCAAACAGTCTACGCTTTGATCGTTCCCTGGAAGACCAGTAGTAGTTTCCGATGCACATCTGCAGGCATTCTGTAATCTGTGGACTATCAGAGTGTTGATGAAACACAGAAATTGCATCGGTATTGAATACAACAGTCACCATGCGCACTTTCCTCCACGGGAGTAATGTCTCACACAATCTACGCTTTGATCGTTCCCTGGAAGACCAGTAGTAGTTTCCGATGCACCTCTGGTGGCATTCTGTAATGTGTACACTATCAAAGTGTTGATGAAACACAGTAATTGCATCCGGATTGAATAAAACAGTCACCATGCTCACTTTCCTCCATGGGAGTAATGTCTCTAACAGTCTACGCTTTGATCGTTCACTGGAAGACCAGTAGTAGTTTCCTATGAACTTCTGGAGGCTTTCTGTAATCTGTGGTCTATCAGAGTGTTGATGAAACACAGAAATTGCATCGGGATTGAATACGACAGTCACCATGCGCACTTTCCTCCATGGGAGTAATGTCTCAAAGAGTCTACGCTTTGATCGTTCCCGGGAAGACCAGTAGTAGTTTCCGATGCACATCTTGTGGCATTCTGTAATCTGTGGACTATCAGAGTGTTGATGAAACACAGAAAATGCATCGGGATTGGATTCAACAGTCACCATGCGCACTTTCCTCCATGGGAGTAATGTCTCAAACAGTCTACGCTTTGATCGTTCCCTGGAAGACCAGTAGTAGTTTCAATTGCACATCTGGAGGCATTCTGTAATCTGTGGAGTATCAGAGTGTTGATGAAACACAGAAATTGCATCGGAATTGAATACAACAGTCACCATGCGCACTTTCCTCCATGGGAGTAATGTCTCAAACTGTCTACGCTTTGATCGTTCCCTGGAAGAGCAGTAGTAGTTTCCGAAGCACATCTGCAGGCATTCTGTAATCTGTAGACTATCAGTGTGTTGATGAAACACAGAAAATGCTTCGGGATTGAATACAACAGTCACCACTCGCACTTACCTAAACGAGAGTAATGTCTCAAACAATCTACGCTTTGATCGTTCCCTGGAAGACCAGTAGTAGTTTCCGATGCACCTCTGGTTGCATTCTGTAATGTGTAGACTATCAGAGTGTTGATGAGAGACAGTAATTGCATCCGGATTGAATAAAACAGTCACCATGCTCACTTTCGTCCATGGGAGTAATGTCTCTAACAGTCTACGCTTTGATCGTTCCCTGGAAGACCAGTAGTAGTTTCCTATGAACTTCTGGAGGCTTTCTGTAATCTCTGGACTATCAGAGTGTTGATCAAACACAGAAATTGCATCGGGATTGAATACGACAGTCACCATGCGCACTTTCCTCCATGGGAGTAATGTCTCAAAGAGTCTAAGCTTTGATCGTTCCCGGGAAGACCAGTAGTAGTTTCCGATGCACATCTCGTGGCATTCTGTAATCTGTGGACTATCAGAGTGTTGATGAAACACAGAAAATGCATCGGGATTGGATACAACAGTCACCATGCGCACTTTCCTCCATGGGAGTAATGTCTCAAACAGTCTACGATTTGATCGTTCCCTGGAAGTCCAGTAGTAGTTTCCGATGCACATCTGCAGGCATTCTGTAATCTGTGGACTATCAGAGTGTTGATGAAACACAGAAATTGCATCGGTATTGAATACAACAGTCACCATGCGCACTTTCCTCCACGGGAGTAATGTCTCAAACAATCTACGCTTTGATCGTTCCCTGGAAGACCAGTAGTAGTTTCCGATGCACCTCTGGTGGCATTCTGTAATGTGTACACTATCAAAGTGTTGATGAAACACAGTAATTGCATCCGGATTGAATAAAACAGTCACCATGCTCACTTTCCTCCATGGGAGTAATGTCTCTAACAGTCTACGCTTTGATCGTTCCCTGGAAGACCAGTAGTAGTTTCCTATGAACTTCTGGAGGCTTTCTGTAATCTGTGGACTATCAGAGTGTTGATGAAACACAGAAATTGCATCGGGATTGAATACGACAGTCACCATGCGCACTTTCCTCCATGGGAGTAATGTCTCAAAGAGTCTACGCTTTGATCGTTCCCGGGAAGACCAGTAGTAGTTTCCGATGCACATCTTGTGGCATTCTGTAATCTGTGGACTATCAGAGTGTTGATGAAACACAGAAAAAGCATCGGGATTGGATTCAACAGTCACCATGCGCACTTTCCTCCATGGGAGTAATGTCTCAAACAGTCTACGCTTTGATCGTTCCCTGGAAGACCAGTAGTAGTTTCAATTGCACATCTGGAGGCATTCTGTAATCTGTGGAGTATCAGAGTGTTGATGAAACACAGAAATTGCATCGGAATTGAATACAACAGTCACAATGCGCACTTTCCTCCATGGGAGTAATGTCTCAAACTGTCTACGCTTTGATCGCTCCCTGGAAGAGCAGTAGTAGTTTCCGAAGCACATCTGCAGGCATTCTGTAATCTGTAGACTATCAGTGTGTTGATGAAACACAGAAAATGCTTCGGGATTGAATACAACAGTCACCACTCGCACTTACCTAAACGAGAGTAATGTCTCAAACAATCTACGCTTTGATCGTTCCCTGGAAGACCAGTAGTAGTTTCCGATGCACCTCTGGTTGCATTCTGTAATGTGTAGACTATCAGAGTGTTGATGAGAGACAGTAATTGCATCCGGATTGAATAAAACAGTCACCATGCTCACTTTCGTCCATGGGAGTAATGTCTCTAACAGTCTACGCTTTGATCGTTCCCTGGAAGACCAGTAGTAGTTTCCTATGAACTTCTGGAGGCTTTCTGTAATCTCTGGACTATCAGAGTGTTGATGAAACACAGAAATTGCATCGGGATTGAATACGACAGTCACCATGCGCACTTTCCTCCATGGGAGTAATGTCTCAAACAGTCTACGCTTTGATCGTTCCCGGGAAGACCAGTAGTAGTTTCCGATGCACATCTCGTGGCATTCTGTAATCTGTGGACTATCAGAGTGTTGATGAAACACAGAAAATGCATCGGGATTGGATACAACAGTCACCATGCGCACATTCCTCCATAAAAGTAATGTCTCAAACAGTCTACGCTTTGATCGTTCCCTGGAAGACCAGTAGTAGTTTCCGATGCACATCTGCAGGCATTCTGTAATCTGTGGACTATCAGAGTGTTGATGAAACACAGAAATTGCTTCGGGATTGAATACAACAGTCACCACTCGCACTTTCCTCCACGAGAGTAATGTCTCAAACAATGTACGCTTTGATCGTTCCCTGGAAGACCAGTAGTAGTTTCCGATGCACCTCTGGTGGCATTCTGTAATGTGTAGACTATCAGAGTGTTGATGAAACACAGTAATTGCATCCGGATTGAATAAAACAGTCACCATGCTCACTTTCCTCCATGGGAGTAATGTCTCTAACAGTCTACGGTTTGATCGTTCCCTGGAAGACCAGTAGTAGTTTCCTATGAACTTCTGGCGGCTTTCTGTAATCTGTGGACTATCAGAGTGTTGATGAAACACAGAAATTGCATCGGGATTGAATACGACAGTCACCATGCGCACTTTCCTCCATGGGAGTAATGTCTCAAAGAGTCTACGCTTTGATCGTTCCCGGGAAGACCAGTAGTAGTTTCCGATGCACATCTCGTGGCATTCTGTAATCTGTGGACTATCAGAGTGTTGATGAAACACAGAAAATGCATCGGGATTGGATACAACAGTCACCATGCGCACTTTCCTCCATGGGAGTAATGTCTCAAACAGTCTACGATTTGATCGTTCCCTGGAAGACCAGTAGTAGTTTCCGATGCACATCTGCAGGCATTCTGTAATCTGTGGACTATCAGAGTGTTGATGAAACACAGAAATTGCATCGGTATTGAATACAACAGTCACCATGCGCACTTTCCTCCACGGGAGTAATATCTCAAACAATCTACGCTTTGATCGTTCCCTGGAAGACCAGTAGTAGTTTCCGATGCACCTCTGGTGGCATTCTGTAATGTGTACACTATCAAAGTGTTGATGAAACACAGTAATTGCATCCGGATTGAATAAAACAGTCACCATGCTCACTTTCCTCCATGGGAGTAATGTCTCTAACAGTCTACGCTTTGATCGTTCCCTGGAAGACCAGTAGTAGTTTCCTATGAACTTCTGGAGGCTTTCTGTAATCTGTGGACTATCAGAGTGTTGATGAAACACAGAAATTGCATCGGGATTGAATACGACAGTCACCATGCTCACTTTCCTCCATGGGAGTAATGTCTCAAAGAGTCTACGCTTTGATCGTTCCCGGGAAGACCAGTAGTAGTTTCCGATGCACATCTGCAGGCATTCTGTAATCTATGGACTATCAGAGTGTTGATGAAACACAGAAAATGCATCGGTATTGAATACAACAGTCACCATGCGCACTTTCCTCCACGGGAGTAATGTCTCAAACAGTCTACGCTTTGATCGTTCCCTGGAAGACCAGTAGTAGTTTCAATTGCACATCTGGAGGCATTCTGTAATCTGTGGAGTATCAGAGTGTTGATGAAACACAGAAATTGCATCGGTATTGAATACAACAGTCACCATGCGCACTTTCCTCCATGGGAGTAATGTCTCAAACTGTCTACGCTTTGATCGTTCCCTGGAAGACCAGTAGTAGTTTCCTATGAACTTCTGGCGGCTTTCTGTAATCTGTGGACTATCAGAGTGTTGATGAAACACAGAAATTGCATCGGGATTGAATACGACAGTCACCATGCGCACTTTCCTCCATGGGAGTAATGTCTCAAAGAGTCTACGCTTTGATCGTTCCCGGGAAGACCAGTAGTAGTTTCCGATGCACATCTCGTGGCATTCTGTAATCTGTGGACTATCAGAGTGTTGATGAAACACAGAAAATGCATCGGGATTGGATACAACAGTCACCATGCGCACTTTCCTCCATGGGAGTAATGTCTCAAACAGTCTACGATTTGATCGTTCCCTGGAAGACCAGTAGTAGTTTCCGATGCACATCTGCAGGCATTCTGTAATCTGTGGACTATCAGAGTGTTGATGAAACACAGTAATTGCATCCGGATTGAATAAAACAGTCACCATGCTCACTTTCCTCCATGGGAGTAATGTCTCTAACAGTCTACGCTTTGATCGTTCCCTGGAAGACCAGTAGTAGTTTCCTATGAACTTCTGGCGGCTTTCTGTAATCTGTGGACTATCAGAGTGTTGATGAAACACAGAAATTGCATCCGGATTGAATACGACAGTCACCATGCGCACTTTCCTCCATGGGAGTATTGTCTCAAACAGTCTACGCTTTGATCGTTCCCGGGAAGACCAGTAGTAGTTTCCGATGCACATCACGTGGCATTCTGTAATCTGTGGACTATCAGAGTGTTGATGAAACACAGAAAATGCATCGGGATTGGATACAACAGTCACCATGCGCACATTCCTCCATAAAAGTAATGTCTCAAACAGTCTACGCTTTGATCGTTCCCTGGAAGACCAGTAGTAGTTTCCTATGAACTTCTGGCGGCTTTCTGTAATCTGTGGACTATCAGAGTGTTGATGAAACACAGAAATTGCTTCGGGATTGAATACAACAGTCACCACTCGCACTTTCCTCCACGAGAGTAATGTCTCAAACAATGTACGCTTTGATCGTTCCCTGGAAGACCAGTAGTAGTTTCCGATGCACCTCTGGTGGCATTCTGTAATGTGTAGACTATCAGAGTGTTGATGAAACACAGTAATTGCATCCGGATTGAATAAAACAGTCACCATGCTCACTTTCCTCCATGGGAGTAATGTCTCTAACAGTCTACGCTTTGATCGTTCCCTGGAAGACCAGTAGTAGTTTCCTATGAACTTCTGGCGGCTTTCTGTAATCTGTGGACTATCAGAGTGTTGATGAAACACAGAAATTGCATCGGGATTGAATACGACAGTCACCATGCGCACTTTCCTCCATGGGAGTAATGTCTCAAAGAGTCTACGCTTTGATCGTTCCCGGGAAGACCAGTAGTAGTTTCCGATGCACATCTCGTGGCATTCTGTAATCTGTGGACTATCAGAGTGTTGATGAAACACAGAAAATGCATCGGGATTGGATACAACAGTCACCATGCGCACTTTCCTCCATGGGAGTAATGTCTCAAACAGTCTACGATTTGATCGTTCCCTGGAAGACCAGTAGTAGTTTCCGATGCACATCTGCAGGCATTCTGTAATCTGTGGACTATCAGAGTGTTGATGAAACACAGAAATTGCATCGGGATTGAATACAACAGTCACCATGCGCACTTTCCTCCACGGGAGTAATATCTCAAACAATCTACGCTTTGATCGTTCCCTGGAAGACCAGTAGTAGTTTCCGATGCACCTCTGGTGGCATTCTGTAATGTGTACACTATCAAAGTGTTGATGAAACACAGTAATTGCATCCGGATTGAATAAAACAGTCACCATGCTCACTTTCCTCCATGGGAGTAATGTCTCTAACAGTCTACGCTTTGATCGTTCCCTGGAAGACCAGTAGTAGTTTCCTATGAACTTCTGGAGGCTTTCTGTAATCTGTGGACTATCAGAGTGTTGATGAAACACAGAAATTGCATCGGGATTGAATACGACAGTCACCATGCTCACTTTCCTCCATGGGAGTAATGTCTCAAAGAGTCTACGCTTTGATCGTTCCCGGGAAGACCAGTAGTAGTTTCCGATGCACATCTGCAGGCATTCTGTAATCTATGGACTATCAGAGTGTTGATGAAACACAGAAAATGCATCGGTATTGAATACAACAGTCACCATGCGCACTTTCCTCCACTGGAGTAATGTCTCAAACAGTCTACGCTTTGATCGTTCCCTGGAAGACCAGTAGTAGTTTCAATTGCACATCTGGAGGCATTCTGTAATCTGTGGAGTATCAGAGTGTTGATGAAACACAGAAATTGCATCGGTATTGAATACAACAGTCACCATGCGCACTTTCCTCCATGGGAGTAATGTCTCTAACAGTCTACGCTTTGATCGTTCCCTGGAAGACCAGTAGTAGTTTCCTATGAACTTCTGGCGGCTTTCTGTAATCTGTGGACTATCAGAGTGTTGATGAAACACAGAAATTGCATCGGGATTGAATACGACAGTCACCATGCGCACTTTCCTCCATGGGAGTAATGTCTCAAAGAGTCTACGCTTTGATCGTTCCCGGGAAGACCAGTAGTAGTTTCCGATGCACATCTCGTGGCATTCTGTAATCTGTGGACTATCAGAGTGTTGATGAAACACAGAAAATGCATCGGGATTGGATACAACAGTCACCATGCGCACTTTCCTCCATGGGAGTAATGTCTCAAACAGTCTACGATTTGATCGTTCCCTGGAAGACCAGTAGTAGTTTCCGATGCACATCTGCAGGCATTCTGTAATCTGTGGACTATCAGAGTGTTGATGAAACACAGAAATTGCATCGGTATTGAATACAACAGTCACCATGCGCACTTTCCTCCACGGGAGTAATGTCTCTAACAGTCTACGCTTTGATCGTTCCCTGGAAGACCAGTAGTAGTTTCCTATGAACTTCTGGAGGCTTTCTGTAATCTGTGGACTATCAGAGTGTTGATGAAACACAGAAATTGCATCGGGATTGAATACTATAGTCACCATGCGCACATTCCTCCATAAAAGTAATGTCTCAAACAGTCTATGCTTTGATCGTTCCCTGGAAGACCAGTAGTAGTTTCCGATGCACATCTGGAGGCATTCTGTAATCTGTGGACTATTAGAGTGTTGATGAAACACAGAAATTGCATCGGGATTGTATACAACAGTCACCATGCGCACATTCCTCCATAAAAGTAATGTCTCAAACAGTCTACGCTTTGATCGTTCCCTGGAAGACCAGTAGTAGTTTCCGATGCACATCTGCAGGCATTCTGTAATCTGTGGACTATCAGAGTGTTGATGAAACACAGAAATTGCATCGGTATTGAATACAACAGTCACCATGCGCACTTTCCTCCACGGGAGTAATGTCTCAAACAATCTACGCTTTGATCGTTCCCTGGAAGACCAGTAGTAGTTTCCGATGCACCTCTGGTGGCATTCTGTAATGTGTACACTATCAAAGTGTTGAAGAAACACAGTAATTGCATCCGGATTGAATAAAACAGTCACCATGCTCACTTTCCTCCATGGGAGTAATGTCTCTAACAGTCTACGCTTTGATCGTTCCCTGGAAGACCAGTAGTAGTTTCCTATGAACTTCTGGAGGCTTTCTGTAATCTGTGGACTATCAGAGTGTTGATGAAACACAGAAATTGCATCGGGATTGAATACGACAGTCACCATGCGCACTTTCCTCCATGGGAGTAATGTTTCAAAGAGTCTACGCTTTGATCGTTCCCGGGAAGACCAGTAGTAGTTTCCGATGCACATCTTGTGGCATTCTGTAATCTGTGGACTATCAGAGTGTTGATGAAACACAGAAAATGCATCGGGATTGGATTCAACAGTCACCATGCGCACTTTCCTCCATGGGAGTAATGTCTCAAACAGTCTACGCTTTGATCGTTCCCTGGAAGACCAGTAGTAGTTTCAATTGCACATCTGGAGGCATTCTGTAATCTGTGGAGTATCAGAGTGTTGATGAAACACAGAAATTGCATCGGAATTGAATACAACAGTCACCATGCGCACTTTCCTCCATGGGAGTAATGTCTCAAACTGTCTACGCTTTGATCGTTCCCTGGAAGAGCAGTAGTAGTTTCCGAAGCACATCTGCAGGCATTCTGTAATCTGTAGACTATCAGTGTGTTGATGAAACACAGAAAATGCTTCGGGATTGAATACAACAGTCACCACTCGCACTTACCTAAACGAGAGTAATGTCTCAAACAATCTACGCTTTGATCGTTCCCTGGAAGACCAGTAGTAGTTTCCGATGCACCTCTGGTTGCATTCTGTAATGTGTAGACTATCAGAGTGTTGATGAGAGACAGTAATTGCATCCGGATTGAATAAAACAGTCACCATGCTCACTTTCGTCCATGGGAGTAATGTCTCTAACAGTCTACGCTTTGATCGTTCCCTGGAAGACCAGTAGTAGTTTCCTATGAACTTCTGGAGGCTTTCTGTAATCTCTGGACTATCAGAGTGTTGATGAAACAAAGAAATTGCATCGGGATTGAATACGACAGTCACCATGCGCACTTTCCTCCATGGGAGTAATGTCTCAAACAGTCTACGCTTTGATCGTTCCCGGGAAGACCAGTACTAGTTTCCGATGCACATCTCGTGGCATTCTGTAATCTGTGGACTATCAGAGTGTTGATGAAACACAGAAAATGCATCGGGATTGGATACAACAGTCACCATGCGCACATTCCTGCATAAAAGTAATGTCTCAAACAGTCTACGCTTTGATCGTTCCCTGGAAGACCAGTAGTAGTTTCCGATGCACATCTGCAGGCATTCTGTAATCTGTGGACTATCAGAGTGTTGATGAAACACAGAAATTGCTTCGGGATTGAATACAACAGTCACCACTCGCACTTTCCTCCACGAGAGTAATGTCTCAAACAATGTACGCTTTGATCGTTCCCTGGAAGACCAGTAGTAGTTTCCGATGCACCTCTGGTGGCATTCTGTAATGTGTAGACTATCAGAGTGTTGATGAAACACAGTAATTGCATCCGGATTGAATAAAACAGTCACCATGCTCACTTTCCTCCATGGGAGTAATGTCTCTAACAGTCTACGCTTTGATCGTTCCCTGGAAGACCAGTAGTAGTTTCCTATGAACTTCTGGCGGCTTTCTGTAATCTGTGGACTATCAGAGTGTTGAGGAAACACAGAAATTGCATCGGGATTGAATACGACAGTCACCATGCGCACTTTCCTCCATGGGAGTAATGTCTCAAAGAGTCTACGCTTTGATCGTTCCCGGGAAGACCAGTAGTAGTTTCCGATGCACATCTCGTGGCATTCTGTAATCTGTGGACTATCAGAGTGTTGATGAAACTCAGAAAATGCATCGGGATTGGATACAACAGTCACCATGCGCACTTTCCTCCATGGGAGTAATGTCTCAAACAGTCTACGATTTGATCGTTCCCTGGAAGACCAGTAGTAGTTTCCGATGCACATCTGCAGGCATTCTGTAATCTGTGGACTATCAGAGTGTTGATGAAACACAGAAATTGCTTCGGTATTGAATACAACAGTCACCATGCGCACTTTCCTCCACGGGAGTAATGTCTCAAACAATCTACGCTTTGATCGTTCCCTGGAAGACCAGTAGTAGTTTCCGATGCACCTCTGGTGGCATTCTGTAATGTGTACACTATCAAAGTGTTGATGAAACACAGTAATTGCATCCGGATTGAATAAAACAGTCACCATGCTCACTTTCCTCCATGGGAGTAATGTCTCTAACAGTCTACGTTTTGATCGTTCCCTGGAAGACCAGTAGTAGTTTCCTATGAACTTCTGGAGGCTTTCTGTAATCTGTGGACTATCAGAGTGTTGATGAAAGACAGAAATTGCATCGGGATTGAATACGACAGTCACCATGCGCACTTTCCTCCATGGGCGTAATGTCTCAAAGAGTCTACGCTTTGATCGTTCCCGGGAAGACCAGTAGTATTTTCCGATGCACATCTCGTGGCATTCTGTAATCTATGGACTATCAGAGTGTTGATGAAACACAGAAAATGCATCGGTATTGAATACAACAGTCACCATGCGCACTTTCCTCCACGGGAGTAATGTCTCAAACAGTCTACGCTTTGATCGTTCCCTGGAAGACCAGTAGTAGTTTCAATTGCACATCTGGAGGCATTCTGTAATCTGTGGAGTATCAGAGTGTTGATGAAACACATAAATTGCATCGGTTTTGAATACAACAGTCACCATGCGCACTTTCCTCCATGGGAGTAATGTCTCAAACTGTCTACGCTTTGATCGTTCCCTGGAAGAGCAGTAGTAGTTTCCGATGCACATCTGCAGGCATTCGGTAATCTGTGGACTATCAGTGTGTTGATGAAACACAGAAAGTGCTTCGGGATTGAATACAACAGTCACCACTCGCACTTACCTCCACGAGAGTAATGTCTCAAACAATGTACGCTTTGATCGTTCCCTGGAAGACCAGTAGTAGTTTCCGATGCACCTCTGGTGGCATTCTGTAATGTGTAGACTATCAGAGTGTTGATGAGACACAGCAATTGCATCCGGATTGAATAAAGCAGTCACCATGCTCACTTTCGTCCATGGGAGTAATGTCTCTAACAGTCTACGCTTTGATCGTTCCCTGGAAGACCAGTAGTAGTTTCCTATGAACTTCTGGAGGCTTTCTGTAATCTGTGGACTATCACAGTGTTGATGAAACACAGAAATTGCATCGGGATTGAATACGACAGTCACCATGCGCACTTTCCTCCATGGGAGTAATGTCTCAAACAGTCTACGCTTTGATCGTTCCCGGGAAGACCAGTAGTAGTTTACGATGCACATCTCGTGGCATTCTGTAATCTGTGGACTATCAGAGTGTTGATGAAACACAGAAAATGCATCGGGATTGGATACAACAGTCACCATGCGCACTTTCCTCCATGGGAGTAATGTCTCAAACAGTCTACGATTTGATCGTTCCCTGGAAGACCAGTAGTAGTTTCCGATGCACATCTGCAGGCATTCTGTAATCTGTGGACTATCAGAGTGTTGATGAAACACAGAAATTGCATCGGTATTGAATACAACAGTCACCATGCGCACTTTCCTCCACGGGAGTAATGTCTCTAACAGTCTACGCTTTGATCGTTCCCTGGAAGACCAGTAGTAGTTTCCTATTAACTTCTGGAGGCTTTCTGTAATCTGTGGACTATCAGAGTGTTGATGAAACACAGAAATTGCATCGGGATTGAATACTATAGTCACCATGCGCACATTCCTCCATAAAAGTAATGTCTCAAACAGTCTATGCTTTGATCGTTCCCTGGAAGACCAGTAGTAGTTTCCGATGCACATCTGGAGGCATTCTGTAATCTGTGGACTATTAGAGTGTTGATGAAACACAGAAATTGCATCGGGATTGTATACAACAGTCACCATGCGCACATTCCTCCATAAAAGTAATGTCTCAAACAGTCTACGCTTTGATCGTTCCCTGGAAGACCAGTAGTAGTTTCCGATGCACATCTGCAGGCATTCTGTAATCTGTGGACTATCAGAGTGTTGATGAAACACAGAAATTGCATCGGTATTGAATACAACAGTCACCATGCGCACTTTCCTCCACGGGAGTAATGTCTCAAACAATCTACGCTTTGATCGTTCCCTGGAAGAGCAGTAGTAGTTTCCGATGCACCTCTGGTGGCATTCTGTAATGTGTACACTATCAAAGTGTTGATGAAACACAGTAATTGCATCCGGATTGAATAAAACAGTCACCATGCTCACTTTCCTTCATGGGAGTAATGTCTCTAACAGTCTACGCTTTGATCGTTCCCTGGAAGACCAGTAGTAGTTTCCTATGAACTTCTGGAGGCTTTCTGTAATCTGTGGACTATCAGAGTGTTGATGAAACACAGAAATTGCATCGGGATTGAATACGACAGTCACCATGCGCACTTTCCTCCATGGGAGTAATGTCTCAAAGAGTCTACGCTTTGATCGTTCCCGGGAAGACCAGTAGTAGTTTCCGATGCACATCTTGTGGCATTCTGTAATCTGTGGACTATCAGAGTGTTGATGAAACACAGAAAATGCATCGGGATTGGATTCAACAGTCACCATGCGCACTTTCCTCCATGGGAGTAATGTCTCAAACAGTCTACGCTTTGATCGTTCCCTGGAAGACCAGTAGTAGTTTCAATTGCACATCTGGAGGCATTCTGTAATCTGTGGAGTATCAGAGTGTTGATGAAACACAGAAATTGCATCGGAATTGAATACAACAGTCACCATGCGCACTTTCCTCCATGGGAGTAATGTCTCAAACTGTCTACGCTTTGATCGTTCCCTGGAAGAGCAGTAGTAGTTTCCGAAGCACATCTGCAGGCATTCTGTAATCTGTAGACTATCAGTGTGTTGATGAAACACAGAAAATGCTTCGGGATTGAATACAACAGTCACCACTCGCACTTACCTAAACGAGAGTAATGTCTCAAACAATCTACGCTTTGATCGTTCCCTGGAAGACCAGTAGTAGTTTCCGATGCACCTCTGGTTGCATTCTGTAATGTGTAGACTATCAGAGTGTTGATGAGAGACAGTAATTGCATCCGGATTGAATAAAACAGTCACCATGCTCACTTTCGTCCATGGGAGTAATGTCTCTAACAGTCTACGCTTTGATCGTTCCCTGGAAGACCAGTAGTAGTTTCCTATGAACTTCTGGAGGCTTTCTGTAATCTCTGGACTATCAGAGTGTTGATGAAACACAGAAATTGCATCGGGATTGAATACGACAGTCACCATGCGCACTTTCCTCCATGGGAGTAATGTCTCAAACAGTCTACGCTTTGATCGTTCCCGGGAAGACCAGTAGTAGTTTCCGATGCACATCTCGTGGCATTCTGTAATCTGTGGACTATCAGAGTGTTGATGAAACACAGAAAATGCATCGGGATTGGATACAACAGTCACCATGCGCACATTCCTCCATAAAAGTAATGTCTCAAACAGTCTACGCTTTGATCGTTCCCTGGAAGACCAGTAGTAGTTTCCGATGCACATCTGCAGGCATTCTGTAATCTGTGGACTATCAGAGTGTTGATGAAACACAGAAATTGCATCGGTATTGAATACAACAGTCACCATGCGCACTTTCCTCCACGGGAGTAATGTCTCAAACAATCCACGCTTTGATCGTTCCCTGGAAGACCAGTAGTAGTTTCCGATGCACATCTGCAGGCATTCTGTAATCTGTGGACTATCAGAGTGTTGATGAAACACAGAAATTGCATCGGTATTGAATACAACAGTCACCATGCGCACTTTCCTCCACGGGAGTAATGTCTCAAACAATCTACGCTTTGATCGTTCCCTGGAAGACCAGTAGTAGTTTCCGATGCACCTCTGGTGGCATTCTGTAATGTGTACACTATCAAAGTGTTGATGAAACACAGTAATTGCATCCGGATTGAATAAAACAGTCACCATGCTCACTTTCCTCCATGGGAGTAATGTCTCTAACAGTCTACGCTTTGATCGTTCCCTGGAAGACCAGTAGTAGTTTCCTATGAACTTCTGGAGGCTTTCTGTAATCTGTGGACTATCAGAGTGTTGATGAAACACAGAAATTGCATCGGGATTGAATACGACAGTCACCATGCGCACTTTCCTCCATGGGAGTAATGTCTCAATGAGTCTACGCTTTGATCGTTCCCGGGAAGACCAGTAGTAGTTTCCGATGCACATCTTGTGGCATTCTGTAATCTGTGGACTATCAGAGTGTTGATGAAACACAGAAAATGCATCGGGATTGGATTCAACAGTCACCATGCGCACTTTCCTCCATGGGAGTAATGTCTCAAACAGTCTACGCTTTGATCGTTCCCTGGAAGACCAGTAGTAGTTTCAATTGCACATCTGGAGGCATTCTGTAATCTGTGGAGTATCAGAGTGTTGATGAAACACAGAAATTGCATCGGAATTGAATACAACAGTCACCATGCGCACTTTCCTCCATGGGAGTAATGTCTCAAACTGTCTACGCTTTGATCGTTCCCTGGAAGAGCAGTAGTAGTTTCCGAAGCACATCTGCAGGCATTCTGTAATCTGTAGACTATCAGTGTGTTGATGAAACACAGAAAATGCTTCGGGATTGAATACAACAGTCACCACTCGCACTTACCTAAACGAGAGTAATGTCTCAAACAATCTACGCTTTGATCGTTCCCTGGAAGACCAGTAGTAGTTTCCGATGCACCTCTGGTTGCATTCTGTAATGTGTAGACTATCAGAGTGTTGATGAGAGACAGTAATTGCATCCGGATTGAATAAAACAGTCACCATGCTCACTTTCGTCCATGGGAGTAATGTCTCTAACAGTCTACGCTTTGATCGTTCCCTGGAAGACCAGTAGCAGTTTCCTATGAACTTCTGGAGGCTTTCTGTAATCTCTGGACTATCAGAGTGTTGATGAAACACAGAAATTGCATCGGGATTGAATACGACAGTCACCATGCGCACTTTCCTCCATGGGAGTAATGTCTCAAACAGTCTACGCTTTGATCGTTCCCGGGAAGACCAGTAGTAGTTTCCGATGCACATCTCGTGGCATTCTGTAATCTGTGGACTATCAGAGTGTTGATGAAACACAGAAAATGCATCGGGATAGGATACAACAGTCACCATGCGCACATTCCTCCATAAAAGTAATGTCTCAAACAGTCTACGCTTTGATCGTTCCCTGGAAGACCAGTAGTAGTTTCCGATGCACATCTGCAGGCATTCTGTAATCTGTGGACTATCAGAGTGTTGATGAAACACAGAAATTGCTTCGGGATTGAATACAACAGTCACCACTCGCACTTTCCTCCACGAGAGTAATGTCTCAAACAATGTACGCTTTGATCGTTCCCTGGAAGACCAGTAGTAGTTTCCGATGCACCTCTGGTGGCATTCTGTAATGTGTAGTCTATCAGAGTGTTGATGAAACACAGTAATTGCATCCGGACTGAATAAAACAGTCACCATGCTCACTTTCCTCCATGGGAGTAATGTCTCTAACAGTCTACGCTTTGATCGTTCCCTGGAAGACCAGTAGTAGTTTCCTATGAACTTCTGGCGGCTTTCTGTAATCTGTGGACTATCAGAGTGTTGATGAAACACAGAAATTGCATCGGGATTGAATACGACAGTCACCATGCGCACTTTCCTCCATGGGAGTAATGTCTCAAAGAGTCTACGCTTTGATCGTTCCCGGGAAGACCAGTAGTAGTTTCCGATGCACATCTCGTGGCATTCTGTAATCTGTGGACTATCAGAGTGTTGATGAAACACAGAAAATGCATCGGGATTGGATACAACAGTCACCATGCGCACTTTCCTCCATGGGAGTAATGTCTCAAACAGTCTACGATTTGATCGTTCCCTGGAAGACCAGTAGTAGTTTCCGATGCACATCTGCAGGCATTCTGTAATCTGTGGACTATAAGAGTGTTGATGAAACACAGAAATTGCTTCGGTATTGAATACAACAGTCACCATGCGCACTTTCCTCCACGGGAGTAATGTCTCAAACAATCTACGCTTTGATCGTTCCCTGGAAGACCAGTAGTAGTTTCCGATGCACCTCTGGTGGCATTCTGTAATGTGTACACTATCAAAGTGTTGATGAAACACAGTAATTGCATCCGGATTGAATAAAACAGTCACCATGCTCACTTTCCTCCATGGGAGTAATGTCTCTAACAGTCTACGCTTTGATCGTTCCCTGGAAGACCAGTAGTAGTTTCCTATGAACTTCTGGAGGCTTTCTGTAATCTGTGGACTATCAGAGTGTTGATGAAACACAGAAATTGCATCGGGATTGAATACGACAGTCACCATGCGCACTTTCCTCCATGGGAGTAATGTCTCAAAGAGTCTACGCTTTGATCGTTCCCGGGAAGACCAGTAGTAGTTTCCGATGCACATCTCGTGGCATTCTGTAATCTATGGACTATCAGAGTGTTGATGAAACACAGAAAATGCATCGGTATTGAATACAACAGTCACCATGCGCACTTTCCTCCACGGGAGTAATGTCTCAAACAGTCTACGCTTTGATCGTTCCCTGGAAGACCAGTAGTAGTTTCAATTGCACATCTGGAGGCATTCTGTAATCTGTGGAGTATCAGAGTGTTGATGAAACACAGAAATTGCATCGGTATTGAATACAACAGTCACCATGCGCACTTTCCTCCATGGGAGTAATGTCTCAAACTGTCTACGCTTTGATCGTTCCCTGGAAGAGCAGTAGTAGTTTCCGATGCACATCTGCAGGCATTCTGTAATCTGTGGACTATCAGTGTGTTGATGAAACACAGAAAATGCTTCGGGATTGAATACAACAGTCACCACTCGCACTTACCTCCACGAGAGTAATGTCTCAAACAATGTACGCTTTGATCGTTCCCTGGAAGACCAGTAGTAGTTTCCGATGCACCTCTGGTGGCATTCTGTAATGTGTAGACTATCAGAGTGTTGATGAGACACAGCAATTGCATCCGGATTGAATAAAGCAGTCACCATGCTCACTTTCGTCCGTGGGAGTAATGTCTCTAACAGTCTACGCTTTGATCGTTCCCTGGAAGACCAGTAGTAGTTTCCTATGAACTTCTGGAGGCTTTCTGTAATCTGTGGACTATCACAGTGTTGATGAAACACAGAAATTGCATCGGGATTGAATACGACAGTCACCATGCGCACTTTCCTCCATGGGAGTAATGTCTCAAACAGTCTACGCTTTGATCGTTCCCGGGAAGACCAGTAGTAGTTTACGATGCACATCTCGTGGCATTCTGTAATCTGTGGACTATCAGATTGTTGATGAAACACAGAAAATGCATCGGGATTGGATACAACAGTCACCATGCGCACATTCCTCCATAAAAGTTATGTCTCAAACAGTCTACGCTTTGATCGTTCCCTGGAAGACCAGTAGTAGTTTCCGATGCACATCTGCAGGCATTCTGTAATCTGTGGACTATCAGAGTGTTGATGAAACACAGAAATTGCTTCGGGATTGAATACAACAGTCACCACTCGCACTATCCTCCACGAGAGTAATGTCTCAAACAATGTACGCTTTGATCGTTCCCTGGAAGACCAGTAGTAGTTTCCGATGCACCTATGGTGGCATTCTGTAATGTGTAGACTATCAGAGTGTTGATGAAACACAGTAATTGCATCCGGATTGAATAAAACAGTCACCATGATCACTTTCCTCCATGGGAGTAATGTCTCTAACAGTCTACGCTTTGATCGTTCCCTGGAAGACCAGTAGTAGTTTCCTATGAACTTCTGGAGGCTTTCTGTAATCTGTGGACTATCAGAGTGTTGATGAAACACAGAAATTGCATCGGGATTGAATACGACAGTCACCATGCGCACTTTCCTCCATGGGAGTAATGTCTCAAAGAGTCTACGCTTTGATCGTTCCCGGGAAGACCAGTAGTAGTTTCCGATGCACATCTCGTGGCATTCTGTAATCTGTGGACTATCAGAGTGTTGATGAAACACAGAAAATGCATCGGGATTGGATACAACAGTCACCATGCGCACTTTCCTCCATGGGAGTAATGTCTCAAACAGTCTACGCTTTGATCGTTCCCTGGAAGACCAGTCGTAGTTTCCGATGCACATCTGCAGGCATTCTGTAATCTGTGGACTATCAGAGTGTTGATGAAACACAGAAATTGCATCGGTATTGAATACAACAGTCACCATGCGCACTTTCCTCCACGGGAGTAATGTCTCAAACAATCTACGCTTTGATCGTTCCCTGGAAGACCAGTAGTAGTTTCCGATGCACCTCTGGTGGCATTCTGTAATGTGTACACTATCAAAGTGTTGATGAAACACAGTAATTGCATCCGGATTGAATAAAACAGTCACCATGCTCACTTTCCTCCATGGGAGTAATGTCTCTAACAGTCTACGCTTTGATCGTTCCCTGGAAGACCAGTAGTAGTTTCCTATGATCTTCTGGAGGCTTTCTGTAATCTGTGGACTATCAGAGTGTTGATGAAACACAGAAATTGCATCGGGATTGAATACGACAGTCACCATGCGCACTTTCCTCCATGGGAGTAATGTCTCAAAGAGTCTACGCTTTGATCGTTCCCGGGAAGACCAGTAGTAGTTTCCGATGCACATCTCGTGGCATTCTGTAATCTGTGGACTATCAGAGTGTTGATAAAACACAGAAAATGCATCGGGATTGGATACAACAGTCACCATGCGCACTTTCCTCCATGGGATTAATGTCTCAAACAGTCTACGCTTTGATCGTTCCCTGGAAGACCAGTAGTAGTTTCAATTGCACATCTGGAGGCATTCTGTAATCTGTGGAGTATCAGAGTGTTGATGAAACACAGAAATTGCATCGGTATTGAATACAACAGTCACCATGCGCACTTTCCTCCATGGGAGTAATGTCTCAAACTGTCTACGCTTTGATCGTTCCCTGGAAGAGCAGTAGTAGTTTCCGATGCACATCTGCAGGCATTCTGTAATCTGTGGACTATCAGTGTGTTGATGAAACACAGAAAATGCTTCGGGATTGAATACAACAGTCACCACTCGCACTTACCTCCACGAGAGTAATGTCTCAAACAATCTACGCTTTGATCGTTCCCTGGAAGACCAGTAGTAGTTTCCGATGCACCTCTGGTGGCATTCTGTAATGTGTAGACTATCAGAGTGTTGATGAGACACAGTAATTGCATCCGGATTGAATAAAACAGTCACCATGCTCACTTTCGTCCATGGGAGTAATGTCTCTAACAGTCTACGCTTTGATCGTTCCCTGGAAGACCAGTAGTAGTTTCCTATGAACTTCTGGAGGTTTTTTGTAATCTGTGGACTATCAGAGTGTTGATGAAACACAGAAATTGCATCGGGATTGAATACGACAGTCACCATGCGCAATTTCCTCCATGGGAGTAATGTCTCAAACAGTCTACGCTTTGATCGTTCCCGGGAAGACCAGTAGTAGTTTCCGATGCACATCTCGTGGCATTCTGTAATCTGTGGACTATCAGAGTGTTGATGAAACACAGAAAATGCATCGGGATTGGATACAACAGTCACCATGCGCACATTCCTCCATAAAAGTAATGTCTCAAACAGTCTACGCTTTGATCGTTCCCTGGAAGACCAGTAGTAGTTTCCGATGCACATCTGCAGGCATTCTGTAATCTGTGGACTATCAGAGTGTTGATGAAACACAGAAATTGCTTCGGGATTGAATACAACAGTCACCACTCGCACTTTCCTCCACGAGAGTAATGTCTCAAACAATGTACGCTTTGATCGTTCCCTGGAAGACCAGTAGTAGTTTCCGATGCACCTCTGGTGGCATTCTGTAATGTGTAGACTATCCGAGTGTTGATGAAACACAGTAATTGCATCCGGATTGAATAAAACAGTCACCATGCTCACTTTCCTCCATGGGAGTAATGTCTCTAACAGTCTACGCTTTGATCGTTCCCTGGAAGACCAGTAGTAGTTTCCTATGAACTTCTGGCGGCTTTCTGTAATCTGTGGACTATCAGAGTGTTGATGAAACACAGAAATTGCATCGGGATTGAATACGACAGTCACCATGCGCACTTTCCTCCATGGGAGTAATGTCTCAAAGAGTCTACGCTTTGATCGTTCCCGGGAAGACCAGTAGTAGTTTCCGATGCACATCTCGTGGCATTCTGTAAACTGTGGACTATCAGAGTGTTGATGAAACACAGAAAATGCATCGGGATTGGATACAACAGTCACCATGCGCACTTTCCTCAATGGGAGTAATGTCTCAAACAGTCTACGCTTTGATCGTTCCCTGGAAGACCAGTAGTAGTTTCCGATGCACATCTGCAGGCATTCTGTAATCTGTGGACTATCAGAGTGTTGATGAAACACAGAAATTGCATCGGAATTGAATACAACAGTCACCATGCGCACTTTCCTCCACGGGAGTAATGTCTCAAACAATCTACGCTTTGATCGTTCCCTGGAAGACCAGTAGTAGTTTCCGATGCACCTCTGGTGGCATTCTGTAATGTGTACACTATCAAAGTGTTGATGAAACACAGTAATTGCATCCGGATTGAATAAAACAGTCACCATGCTCACTTTCCTCCATGGGAGTAATGTCTCTAACAGTCTACGCTTTGATCGATCCCTGGAAGACCAGTAGTAGTTTCCTATGAAATTCTGGAGGCTTTCTGTAATCTGTGGACTATCAGAGTGTTGATGAAACACAGAAATTGCATCGGTATTGAATACAACAGTCACCATGCGCACTTTCCTCCACGGGAGTAATGTCTCAAACAATCTACGCTTTGATCGTTCCCTGGAAGACCAGTAGTAGTTTCCGATGCACCTCTGGTGGCATTCTGTAATGTGTACACTATCAAAGTGTTGATGAAACACAGTAATTGCATCCGGATTGAATAAAACAGTCACCATGCTCACTTTCCTCCATGGGAGTAATGTCTCTAACAGTCTACGCTTTGATCGTTCCCTGGAAGACCAGTAGTAGTTTCCTATGAACTTCTGGAGGCTTTCTGTAATCTGTGGACTATGAGAGTGTTGATGAAACACAGAAATTGCATCGGGATTGAATACGACAGTCACCATGCGCACTTTCCTCCATGGGAGTAATGTCTCAAAGAGTCTACGCTTTGATCGTTCCCGGGAAGACCAGTAGTAGTTTCCGATGCACATCTCGTGGCATTCTGTAATCTGTGGACTATCAGAGTGTTGATGAAACACAGAAAATGCATCGGGATTGGATACAACAGTCACCATGCGCACTTTCCTCCATGGGATTAATGTCTCAAACAGTCTACGCTTTGATCGTTCCCTGGAAGACCAGTATTAGTTTCAATTGCACATCTGGAGGCATTCTGTAATCTGTGGAGTATCAGAGTGTTGATGAAACACAGAAATTGCTTCGGGATTGAATACAACAGTCACCACTCGCACTTTCCTCCACGAGAGTAATGTCTCAAACAATGTACGCTTTGATCGTTCCCTGGAAGACCAGTAGTAGTTTCCGATGCACCTCTGGTGGCATTCTGTAATGTGTAGTCTATCAGAGTGTTGATGAAACACAGTAATTGCATCCGGACTGAATAAAACAGTCACCATGCTCACTTTCCTCCATGGGAGTAATGTCTCTAACAGTCTACGCTTTGATCGTTCCCTGGAAGACCAGTAGTAGTTTCCTATGAACTTCTGGCGGCTTTCTGTAATCTGTGGACTATCAGAGTGTTGATGAAACACAGAAATTGCATCGGGATTGAATACGACAGTCACCATGCGCACTTTCCTCCATGGGAGTAATGTCTCAAAGAGTCTACGCTTTGATCGTTCCCGGGAAGACCAGTAGTAGTTTCCGATGCACATCTCGTGGCATTCTGTAATCTGTGGACTATCAGAGTGTTGATGAAACACAGAAAATGCATCGGGATTGGATACAACAGTCACCATGCGCACTTTCCTCCATGGGAGTAATGTCTCAAACAGTCTACGATTTGATCGTTCCCTGGAAGACCAGTAGTAGTTTCCGATGCACATCTGCAGGCATTCTGTAATCTGTGGACTATAAGAGTGTTGATGAAACACAGAAATTGCTTCGGTATTGAATACAACAGTCACCATGCGCACTTTCCTCCACGGGAGTAATGTCTCAAACAATCTACGCTTTGATCGTTCCCTGGAAGACCAGTAGTAGTTTCCGATGCACCTCTGGTGGCATTCTGTAATGTGTACACTATCAAAGTGTTGATGAAACACAGTAATTGCATCCGGATTGAATAAAACAGTCACCATGCTCACTTTCCTCCATGGGAGTAATGTCTCTAACAGTCTACGCTTTGATCGTTCCCTGGAAGACCAGTAGTAGTTTCCTATGAACTTCTGGAGGCTTTCTGTAATCTGTGGACTATCAGAGTGTTGATGAAACACAGAAATTGCATCGGGATTGAATACGACAGTCACCATGCGCACTTTCCTCCATGGGAGTAATGTCTCAAAGAGTCTACGCTTTGATCGTTCCCGGGAAGACCAGTAGTAGTTTCCGATGCACATCTCGTGGCATTCTGTAATCTATGGACTATCAGAGTGTTGATGAAACACAGAAAATGCATCGGTATTGAATACAACAGTCACCATGCGCACTTTCCTCCACGGGAGTAATGTCTCAAACAGTCTACGCTTTGATCGTTCCCTGGAAGACCAGTAGTAGTTTCAATTGCACATCTGGAGGCATTCTGTAATCTGTGGAGTATCAGAGTGTTGATGAAACACAGAAATTGCATCGGTATTGAATACAACAGTCACCATGCGCACTTTCCTCCATGGGAGTAATGTCTCAAACTGTCTACGCTTTGATCGTTCCCTGGAAGAGCAGTAGTAGTTTCCGATGCACATCTGCAGGCATTCTGTAATCTGTGGACTATCAGTGTGTTGATGAAACACAGAAAATGCTTCGGGATTGAATACAACAGTCACCACTCGCACTTACCTCCACGAGAGTAATGTCTCAAACAATGTACGCTTTGATCGTTCCCTGGAAGACCAGTAGTAGTTTCCGATGCACCTCTGGTGGCATTCTGTAATGTGTAGACTATCAGAGTGTTGATGAGACACAGCAATTGCATCCGGATTGAATAAAGCAGTCACCATGCTCACTTTCGTCCGTGGGAGTAATGTCTCTAACAGTCTACGCTTTGATCGTTCCCTGGAAGACCAGTAGTAGTTTCCTATGAACTTCTGGAGGCTTTCTGTAATCTGTGGACTATCACAGTGTTGATGAAACACAGAAATTGCATCGGGATTGAATACGACAGTCACCATGCGCACTTTCCTCCATGGGAGTAATGTCTCAAACAGTCTACGCTTTGATCGTTCCCGGGAAGACCAGTAGTAGTTTACGATGCACATCTCGTGGCATTCTGTAATCTGTGGACTATCAGAGTGTTGATGAAACACAGGAAATGCATCGGGATTGGATACAACAGTCACCATGCGCACATTCCTCCATAAAAGTTATGTCTCAAACAGTCTACGCTTTGATCGTTCCCTGGAAGACCAGTAGTAGTTTCCGATGCACATCTGCAGGCATTCTGTAATCTGTGGACTATCAGAGTGTTGATGAAACACAGAAATTGCTTCGGGATTGAATACAACAGTCACCACTCGCACTTTCCTCCACGAGAGTAATGTCTCAAACAATGTACGCTTTGATCGTTCCCTGGAAGACCAGTAGTAGTTTCCGATGCACCTATGGTGGCATTCTGTAATGTGTAGACTATCAGAGTGTTGATGAAACACAGTAATTGCATCCGGATTGAATAAAACAGTCACCATGCTCACTTTCCTCCATGGGAGTAATGTCTCTAACAGTCTACGCTTTGATCGTTCCCTGGAAGACCAGTAGTAGTTTCCTATGAACTTCTGGAGGCTTTCTGTAATCTGTGGACTATCAGAGTGTTGATGAAACACAGAAATTGCATCGGGATTGAATACGACAGTCACCATGCGCACTTTCCTCCATGGGAGTAATGTCTCAAAGAGTCTACGCTTTGATCGTTCCCGGGAAGACCAGTAGTAGTTTCCGATGCACATCTCGTGGCATTCTGTAATCTGTGGACTATCAGAGTGTTGATGAAACACAGAAAATGCATCGGGATTGGATACAACAGTCACCATGCGCACTTTCCTCCATGGGAGTAATGTCTCAAACAGTCTACGCTTTGATCGTTCCCTGGAAGACCAGTCGTAGTTTCCGATGCACATCTGCAGGCATTCTGTAATCTGTGGACTATCAGAGTGTTGATGAAACACAGAAATTGCATCGGTATTGAATACAACAGTCACCATGCGCACTTTCCTCCACGGGAGTAATGTCTCAAACAATCTACGCTTTGATCGTTCCCTGGAAGAACAGTAGTAGTTTCCGATGCACCTCTGGTGGCATTCTGTAATGTGTACACTATCAAAGTGTTGATGAAACACAGTAATTGCATCCGGATTGAATAAAACAGTCACCATGCTCACTTTCCTCCATGGGAGTAATGTCTCTAACAGTCTACGCTTTGATCGTTCCCTGGAAGACCAGTAGTAGTTTCCTATGAACTTCTGGAGGCTTTCTGTAATCTGTGGACTATCAGAGTGTTGATGAAACACAGAAATTGCATCGGGATTGAATACGACAGTCACCATGCGCACTTTCCTCCATGGGAGTAATGTCTCAAAGAGTCTACGCTTTGATCGTTCCCGGGAAGACCAGTAGTAGTTTCCGATGCACATCTCGTGGCATTCTGTAATCTGTGGACTATCAGAGTGTTGATAAAACACAGAAAATGCATCGGGATTGGATACAACAGTCACCATGCGCACTTTCCTCCATGGGATTAATGTCTCAAACAGTCTACGCTTTGATCGTTCCCTGGAAGACCAGTAGTAGTTTCAATTGCACATCTGGAGGCATTCTGTAATCTGTGGAGTATCAGAGTGTTGATGAAACACAGAAATTGCATCGGTATTGAATACAACAGTCACCATGCGCACTTTCCTCCATGGGAGTAATGTCTCAAACTGTCTACGCTTTGATCGTTCCCTGGAAGAGCAGTAGTAGTTTCCGATGCACATCTGCAGGCATTCTGTAATCTGTGGACTATCAGTGTGTTGATGAAACACAGAAAATGCTTCGGGATTGAATACAACAGTCACCACTCGCACTTACCTCCACGAGAGTAATGTCTCAAACAATCTACGCTTTGATCGTTCCCTGGAAGACCAGTAGTAGTTTCCGATGCACCTCTGGTGGCATTCTGTAATGTGTAGACTATCAGAGTGTTGATGAGACACAGTAATTGCATCCGGATTGAATAAAACAGTCACCATGCTCACTTTCGTCCATGGGAGTAATGTCTCTAACAGTCTACGCTTTGATCGTTCCCTGGAAGACCAGTAGTAGTTTCCTATGAACTTCTGGAGGTTTTCTGTAATCTGTGGACTATCAGAGTGTTGATGAAACACAGAAATTGCATCGGGATTGAATACGACAGTCACCATGCGCAATTTCCTCCATGGGAGTAATGTCTCAAACAGTCTACGCTTTGATCGTTCCCGGGAAGACCAGTAGTAGTTTCCGATGCACATCTCGTGGCATTCTGTAATCTGTGGACTATCAGAGTGTTTATGAAACACAGAAAATGCATCGGGATTGGATACAACAGTCACCATGCGCACATTCCTCCATAAAAGTAATGTCTCAAACAGTCTACGCTTTGATCGTTCCCTGGAAGACCAGTAGTAGTTTCCGATGCACATCTGCAGGCATTCTGTAATCTGTGGACTATCAGAGTGTTGATGAAACACAGAAATTGCTTCGGGATTGAATACAACAGTCACCACTCGCACTTTCCTCCACGAGAGTAATGTCTCAAACAATGTACGCTTTGATCGTTCCCTGGAAGACCAGTAGTAGTTTCCGATGCACCTCTGGTGGCATTCTGTAATGTGTAGACTATCCGAGTGTTGATGAAACACAGTAATTGCATCCGGATTGAATAAAACAGTCACCATGCTCACTTTCCTCCATGGGAGTAATGTCTCTAACAGTCTACGCTTTGATCGTTCCCTGGAAGACCAGTAGTAGTTTACTATGAACTTTAGGCGGCTTTCTGTAATCTGTGGACTATCAGAGTGTTGATGAAACACAGAAATTGCATCGGGATTGAATACGACAGTCACCATGCGCACTTTCCTCCAAGGGAGCAATGTCTCAAAGAGTCTACGCTTTGATCGTTCCAGGGAAGACCAGTAGTAGTTTCCGATGCACATCTCGTGGCATTCTGTAAACTGTGGACTATCAGAGTGTTGATGAAACACAGAAAATGCATCGGGATTGGATACAACAGTCACCATGCGCACTTTCCTCAATGGGAGTAATGTCTCAAACAGTCTACGCTTTGATCGTTCCCTGGAAGACCAGTAGTAGTTTCCGATGCACATCTGCAGGCATTCTGTAATCTGTGGACTATCAGAGTGTTGATGAAACACAGAAATTGCATCGGAATTGAATACAACAGTCACCATGCGCACTTTCCTCCACGGGAGTAATGTCTCAAACAATCTACGCTTTGATCGTTCCCTGGAAGACCAGTAGTAGTTTCCGATGCACCTCTGGTGGCATTCTGTAATGTGTACACTATCAAAGTGTTGATGAAACACAGTAATTGCATCCGGATTGAATAAAACAGTCACCATGCTCACTTTCCTCCATGGGAGTAATGTCTCTAACAGTCTACGCTTTGATCGATCCCTGGAAGACCAGTAGTAGTTTCCTATGAAATTCTGGAGGCTTTCTGTAATCTGTGGACTATCAGAGTGTTGATGAAACACAGAAATTGCATCGGTATTGAATACAACAGTCACCATGCGCACTTTCCTCCACGGGAGTAATGTCTCAAACAATCTACGCTTTGATCGTTCCCTGGAAGACCAGTAGTAGTTTCCTATGAACTTCTGGAGGCTTTCTGTAATCTGTGGACTATGAGAGTGTTGATGAAACACAGAAATTGCATCGGGATTGAATACGACAGTCACCATGCGCACTTTCCTCCATGGGAGTAATGTCTCAAAGAGTCTACGCTTTGATCGTTCCCGGGAAGACAAGTAGTAGTTTCCGATGCACATCTCGTGGCATTCTGTAATCTGTGGACTATCAGAGTGTTGATGAAACACAGAAAATGCATCGGGATTGGATACAACAGTCACCATGCGCACTTTCCTCCATGGGATTAATGTCTCAAACAGTCTACGCTTTGATCGTTCCCTGGAAGACCAGTATTAGTTTCAATTGCACATCTGGAGGCATTCTGTAATCTGTGGAGTATCAGAGTGTTGATGAAACACAGAAATTGCTTCGGGATTGAATACAACAGTCACCACTCGCACTTTCCTCCACGAGAGTAATGTCTCAAACAATGTACGCTTTGATCGTTCCCTGGAAGACCAGTAGTAGTTTCCGATGCACCTCTGGTGGCATTCTGTAATGTGTAGACTATCCGAGTGTTGATGAAACACAGTAATTGCATCCGGATTGAATAAAACAGTCACCATGCTCACTTTCCTCCATGGGAGTAATGTCTCTAACAGTCTACGCTTTGATCGTTCCCTGGAAGACCAGTAGTAGTTTCCTATGAACTTCTGGCGGCTTTCTGTAATCTGTGGACTATCAGAGTGTTGATGAAACACAGAAATTGCATCGGGATTGAATACGACAGTCACCATGCGCACTTTCCTCCATGGGAGTAATGTCTCAAAGAGTCTACGCTTTGATCGTTCCCGGGAAGACCAGTAGTAGTTTCCGATGCACATCTCGTGGCATTCTGTAAACTGTGGACTATCAGAGTGTTGATGAAACACAGAAAATGCATCGGGATTGGATACAACAGTCACCATGCGCACTTTCCTCAATGGGAGTAATGTCTCAAACAGTCTACGCTTTGATCGTTCCCGGGAAGACCAGTAGTAGTTTACGATGCACATCTGCAGGCATTCTGTAATCTGTGGACTATCAGAGTGTTGATGAAACACAGAAATTGCATCGGAATTGAATACAACAGTCACCATGCGCACTTTCCTCCACGGGAGTAATGTCTCAAACAATCTACGCTTTGATCGTTCCCTGGAAGACCAGTAGTAGTTTCCGATGCACCTCTGGTGGCATTCTGTAATGTGTACACTATCAAAGTGTTGATGAAACACAGTAATTGCATCCGGATTGAATAAAACAGTCACCATGCTCACTTTCCTCCATGGGGGTAATGTCTCTAACAGTCTACGCTTTGATCGATCCCTGGAAGACCAGTAGTAGTTTCCTATGAAATTCTGGAGGCTTTCTGTAATCTGTGGACTATCAGAGTGTTGATGAAACACAGAAATTGCATCGGTATTGAATACAACAGTCACCATGCGCACTTTCCTCCACGGGAGTAATGTCTCAAACAATCTACGCTTTGATCGTTCCCTGGAAGACCAGTAGTAGTTTCCGATGCACCTCTGGTGGCATTCTGTAATGTGTACACTATCAAAGTGTTGATGAAACACAGTAATTGCATCCGGATTGAATAAAACAGTCACCATGCTCACTTTCCTCCATGGGAGTAATGTCTCTAACAGTCTACGCTTTGATCGTTCCCTGGAAGACCAGTAGTAGTTTCCTATGAACTTCTGGAGGCTTTCTGTAATCGGTGGACTATGAGAGTGTTGATGAAACACAGAAATTGCATCGGGATTGAATACGACAGTCACCATGCGCACTTTCCTCCATGGGAGTAATGTCTCAAAGAGTCTACGCTTTGATCGTTCCCGGGAAGACCAGTAGTAGTTTCCGATGCATATCTCGTGGCATTCTGTAATCTGTGGACTATCAGAGTGTTGATGAAACACAGAAAATGCATCGGGATTGGATACAACAGTCACCATGCGCACTTTCCTCCATGGGATTAATGTCTCAAACAGTCTACGCTTTGATCGTTCCCTGGAAGACCAGTATTAGTTTCAATTGCACATCTGGAGGCATTCTGTAATCTGTGGAGTATCAGAGTGTTGATGAAACACAGAAATTGCATCGGTATTGAATACAACAGTCACCATGCGCACTTTCCTCCATGGGAGTAATGTCTCAAACTGTCTACGCTTTGATCGTTCCCTGGAAGAGCAGTAGTAGTTTCCGATGCACATCTGCAGGCATTCTGTAATCTGTGGACTATCAGTGTGTTGATGAAACACAGAAAATGCTTCGGGATTGAATACAACAGTCACCACTCGCACTTACCTCCACGAGAGTAATGTCTCAAACAATCTACGCTTTGATCGTTCCCTGGAAGACCAGTAGTAGTTTCCGATGCACCTCTGGTGGCATTCTGTAATGTGTAGACTATCAGAGTGTTGATGAGACACAGTAATTGCATCCGGATTGAATAAAACAGTCACCATGCTCACTTTCGTCCATGGGAGTAATGTCTCTAACAGTCTACGCTTTGATCGTTCCCTGGAAGACCAGTAGTAGTTTCCTATGAACTTCTGGAGGCTTTCTGTAATCTGTGGACTATCAGAGTGTTGATGAAACACAGAAATTGCATCGGGATTGAATACGACAGTCACCATGCGTAATTTCCTCCATGGGAGTAATGTCTCAAACAGTCTACGCTTTGATCGTTCCCGGGAAGACCAGTAGTAGTTTCCGATGCACATCTCGTGGCATTCTGTAATCTGTGGACTATCAGAGTGTTGATGAAACACAGAAAATGCATCGGGATTGGATACAACAGTCACCATGCGAACATTCCTCCATAAAAGTAATGTCTCAAACAATCTACGCTTTGATCGTTCCCTGGAAGACCAGTAGTAGTTTCCGATGCACATCTGCAGGCATTCTGTAATCTGTGGACTATCAGAGTGTTGATGAAACACAGAAATTGCTTCGGGATTGAATACAACAGTCACCACTCGCACTTTCCTCCACGAGAGTAATGTCTCAAACAATGTACGCTTTGATCGTTCCCTGGAAGACCAGTAGTAGTTTCCGATGCACCTCTGGTGGCATTCTGTAATGTGTAGACTATCAGAGTGTTGATGAAACACAGTAATTGCATCCGGATTGAATAAAACAGTCACCATGCTCACTTTCCTCCATGGGAGTAATGTCTCTAACAGTCTACGCTTTGATCGTTCCCAGGAAGACCAGTAGTAGTTTCCTATGAACTTCTGGCGGCTTTCTGTAATCTGTGGACTATCAGAGTGTTGATGAAACACAGAAATTGCATCGGGATTGAATACGAGAGTCACCATGCGCACTTTCCTCCATGGGAGTAATGTCTCAAAGAGTCTACGCTTTGATCGTTCCCGGGAAGACCAGTAGTAGTTTCCGATGCACATCTCGTGGCATTCTGTAATCTGTGGACTATCAGAGTGTTGATGAAACACAGAAAATGCATCGGGATTGGATACAACAGTCACCATGCGCACTTTCCTCCATGGGAGTAATGTCTCTAACAGTCTACGCTTTGATCGTTCCCTGGAAGACCAGTAGTAGTTTAGGATGCACATCTGCAGGCATTCTGTAATCTGTGGACTATCAGAGTGTTGATGAAACACAGAAATTGCATCGGAATTGAATACAACAGTCACCATGCGCACTTTCCTCCACGGGAGTAATGTCTCAAACAATCTACGCTTTGATCGTTCCCTGGAAGACCAGTAGTAGTTTCCGATGCACCTCTGGTGGCATTCTGTAATGTGTACACTATCAAAGTGTTGATGAAACACAGTAATTGCATCCGGACTGAATAAAACAGTCACCATGCTCACTTTCCTCCATGGGAGTACTGTCTCTAACAGTCTACGCTTTGATCGATCCCTGGAAGACCAGTAGTAGTTTCCTATGAACTTCTGGAGGCTTTCTGTAATCTGTGGACTATCAGAGTGTTGATGAAATACAGAAATTGCATCGGGATTGAATACGACAGTCGACATGCGCACTTTCCTCCATGGGAGTAATGTCTCAAAGAGTCTACGCTTTGATCGTTCCCGGGAAGACCAGTAGTAGTTTCCGATGCACATCTCGTGGCATTCTGTAATCTGTGGACTATCAGAGTGTTGATGAAACACAGAAAATGCATCGGGATTGGATACAACAGTCACCATGCGCACTTTCCTCCATGGGATTAATGTCTCAAACAGTCTACGCTTTGATCGTTCCCTGGAAGACCAGTATTAGTTTCAATTGCACATCTGGAGGCATTCTGTAATCTGTGGAGTATCAGAGTGTTGATGAAACACAGAAATTGCATCGGTATTGAATACAACAGTCACTATGCGCACTTTCCTCCATGGGAGTAATGTCTCAAACTGTCTACGCTTTGATCGTTCCCTGGAAGAGCAGTAGTAGTTTCCGATGCACATCTGCAGGCATTCTGTAATCTGTGGACTATCAGTGTGTTGATGAAACACAGAAAATGCTTCGGGATTGAATACAACAGTCACCACTCGCACTTACCTCCACGAGAGTAATGTCTCAAACAATCTACGCTTTGATCGTTCCCTGGAAGACCAGTAGTAGTTTCCGATGCACCTCTGGTGGCATTCTGTAATGTGTAGACTATCAGAGTGTTGATGAGACACAGTAATTGCAACCGGATTGAATAAAACAGTCACCATGCTCACTTTCGTCCATGGGAGTAATGTCTCTAACAGTCTACGCTTTGATCGTTCCCTGGAATACCTGTAGTAGTTTCCTATGAACTTCTGGAGGCTTTCTGTAATCTGTGGACTATCAGAGTGTTGATGAAACACAGAAATTGCATCGGGATTGAATACGACAGTCACCATGTGCACTTTCCTCCATGGGAGTAATGTCTCAAACAGTCTACGCTTAGATCGTTGCCGGGAAGACCAGTAGTAGTTTCCGATGCACATCTCGTGGCATTCTGTAATCTGTGGACTAGCAGAGTGTTGATGAAACACAGAAAATGCATCGGGATTGGATACAACAGTCACCATGCGCACATTCCTCCATAAAAGTAATGTCTCAAACAGTCTACGCTTTGATCGTTCCCTGGAAGACCAGTAGTAGTTTCCGATGCACATCTGCAGGCATTCTGTAATCTGTGGACTATCAGAGTGTTGATGAAACACAGAAATTGCTTCGGGATTGAATACAACAGTCACCACTCGCACTTTCCTCCACGAGAGTATTGTCTCAAACAATGTACGCTTTGATCGTTCCCTGGAAGACCAGTAGTAGTTTCCGATGCACCTCTGGTGGCATTCTGTAATGTGTAGACTATCAGAGTGTTGATGAAACGCAGTAATTGCATCCGGATTGAATAAAACAGTCACCATGCTCACTTTCCTCCATGGGAGTAATGTCTCTAACAGTCTACGCTTTGATCGTTCCCTGGAAGACCAGTAGTAGTTTCCTATGAAATTCTGGAGGCTCTCTGTAATCTGTGGACTATCAGAGTGTTGATGAAACACAGAAATTGCATCGGGATTGAATACGACAGTCACCATGCGCACTTTCCTCCATGGGAGTAATGTCTCAAAGAGTCTACGCTTTGATCGTTCCCGGGAAGACCAGTAGTAGTTTCCGCTGCACATCTCGTGGCATTCTGTAATCTGTGGAGTATCAGAGTGTTGATGAAACACAGAAAATGAATCGGGATTGGATACAACAGTCACCATGCGCACTTTCCTCCATGGGAGTAATGTCTCAAACAGTCTACGCTTTGATCGGTCCCTGGAAGAGCAGTAGCAGTTTCCGTTGCACATCTGGAATCATTCTGTAATCTGTGGACCTTCAAAGTGTGGATTGAAACACAGAAATTGCATCGGGATTGAATAAAGCTGTCACCATGCGCACTTTCCTCCATGCAAGTAATGTCTCTAACAGTCTACGCTTTGATAATTCCCTGGAAGACCAGTAGTAGTTTCCGATGCACATTTGGAGGCATTCTGTAATCTGTGGAGTATCAGAGTGTTGATGAAACACAGAAATTGCATCGGGATTGAATACAACAGTCACCATGCGCACTTTCCTTCATGGGAGTAATGTCCCAAACAGTCTACGCTTTGATCGTTCCCTGGAGGGCCAGTAGCAGTTTCCGTTTAACATCTGGAGGCATTTTGTAATCTGTGGACTATCAGAGTGTTGATGAAACACAGAAATTGCATCGGAACTGAATACAACAGTCACCATGCGCACTTTCCTCCATGGGAGTAATGTCTCAAACAGTCTACGTTTTGATCGATCCCTGGATGACCAGTAGTAGTTTCCGATGCACTTCTGGTGGCATTCTGTAATGTGTAGACTATCAGAGTACTGATGAAACACAATAATTGCATCGGGATTGAATAAAACAGCCACCATGCTCACTTTCCTCTTGGGAGTAATGTCTCAATGAGTTTACGTTTTGATTGTTCCCTGGAAGACCAGTAGTAGTTTCCGATGCACATCTGGAGGCATTCTGTAGTCTGTGGACTATTAGAGTGTTGATGAAACACAGAAATTGCATCGGGATTGTATACAACAGTCACCATGCGCACATTCCTCCATAAAAGTAATGTCTCAAACAGTCTACGCTTTGATCGTTCCCTGGAAGACCAGTAGTACTTTCCGATGCACATCTGGAGGCATTCTGTAATCTGTGGACTATTAGAGTGTTGATGAAACACAGAAATTGCATCGGGATTGAATACAACAGTCACCATGCGCACATTCCTCCATAAAAGTAATGTCTCAAACAGTCTACGCTTTGATCGTTCCCTGGAAGACCAGTAGTAGTTTCCGATGCACATCTGCAGGCATTCTGTAATCTGTGGACTATCAGAGTGTTGATGAAACACAGAAATTGCATCGGTATTGAATACAACAGTCACCATGCGCACTTTCCTCCACGGGAGTAATGTCTCAAACAAACTACGCTTTGATCGTTCCCTGGAAGACCAGTAGTAGTTTCCGATGCACCTCTGGTGGCATTCTGTAAAGTGTAGACTATCAGAGTGTTGATGAAACACAGTAATTGCATCCGGATTGAATAAAACAGTCACCATGCTCACTTTCCTCCATGGGAGTACTGTCTCTAACAGTCTACGCTTTGATCGTTCCCTGGAAGACCAGTAGTAGTTTCCTATGAACTTCTGGAGGCTTTCTGTAATCTGTGGACTATCAGAGTGTTGATGAAACACAGAAATTGCATCGGGGTTGAATACGACAGTCACCATGCGCACTTTCCTCCATGGGAGTAATGTCTCAAAGAGTCTACGCTTTGATCGTTCCCGGGAAGACCAGTAGTAGTTTCCGATGCACATCTCGTGGCATTCTGTAATCTGTGGACTATCAGAGTGTTGATGAAACACAGAAAATGCATCGGGATTGGATACAACAGTCACCATGCGCACTTTCCTCCATGGGAGTAATGTCTCAAAGAGTCTACGCTTTGATCGTTCCCTGGAAGACCAGTAGTAGTTTTAATTGCACATCTGGAGGCATTCTGTAATCTGTGGAGTATCAGAGTGTTGATGAAACACAGAAATTGCATCGGTATTGAATACAACAGTCACCATGCGCTCTTTCCTCTATGGGAGTAATGTCTCAAACTGTCTACGCTTTGATCGTTCCCTGGAAGAGCAGTAGTAGTTTCCGATGCACATCTGGAGGCATTCTGTAATCTGTGGACTATCAGTGTGTTGATGAAACACAGAAAATGCTTCGGGATTGAATACAACAGTTACCACTCGCACTTTCCTCCATGAGAGTAATGTCTCAAACAATCTACGCTTTGATCGTTCCCTGGAAGACCAGTAGTAGTTTCCGATGCACCTCTGGTGGCATTCTGTAATGATTAGACTATCAGAGTGTTGATGAGACACAGTAATTGCATCCGGATTGAATAAAACAGTCACCATGCTCACTTTCGTCCATGGGAGTAATGTCTCTAACAGTCTACGCTTTGATCGTTCCCTGGAAGACCAGTAGTAGTTTCCTATGAACTTCTGGAGGCTTTCTGTAATCTGTGGACTATCTGAGTGTTGATGAAACACAGAAATTGAATCGGGATTGAATACGACAGTCACCATGCGCACTTTCCTCCATGGGAGTAATTCTCAAACAGTCTACGCTTTGATCGTTCCCGGGAAGACCAGTAGTAGTTTCCGATGCTCATCTCGTGGCATTCTGTAATCTGTGGACTATCAGAGTGTTGATGAAACACAGAAAATGCATCGGGATTGGATACAACAGTCACCATGCGCACTTTCTTCCATGGGAGTAATGTCTCAAACAGTCTACGCTTTGATCGTTCCCTGGAAGACCAGTAGTAGTTTCAATTGCACATCTGCAGGCATTCTGTAATTTGTGGAGTATCAGAGTGTTGATGAAACACAGAAATTGCATCGGGATTGAATACAACAGTCACCATGCGCACTTTCCTTCATGGGAGTTATGTCCCAAACAGTCTACGCTTTGATCGTTCCCTAAAGGACCAGTAGTAGTTTACGATTAACATCTGGAGGCATTTTGTAATCTGTGGACTATCAGAGTGTTGATGAAACACAGAAATTGCATCGGGATTGAATACAACATTCTCCATGCGCAGTTCCCTCCATGGGAGTAATGTCTCAAACAGTCTACGCTTTGATGGTTCCCTGGAAGACCAGTAGTAGTTTCCGATTAACATCTGGAGGCATTCTGTAATCTGTGGACTATCAGAGTGTTGATGAAACACAGAAATTGCATGGGGATTGAATACAACAGTCACCATGCGTACATTCCTCCATAGAAGTAATGTCTCAAACAGTCTACGCTTTGATGGTTCCCTGGAAGACCAGTAGTAGTTTCCGATTCACATGTGGAGGCATTCTGTAATCTGTGGACTATCAGAGTGTTGATGAAACACAGAAATTGCATCGGGATCAATACGACAGTCACCATGCGCTGTTTCTTACATAAAAGTAATGTCTCAAACAGTCTACGCTTTCATCGTTCCCTGGAGACCAGTAGTAGTTTCCGATGCACATCTCTTGGCATTCTGTAATCTGTGGTCTATCAGAGTGTTGATGAAACACTGTAAATGCATCGGGATTGAATACAACAGTCACTATGCGCCCTTTCCTCCATGGGAGTAATGTAACAAACAGCCTACGCTTTGATCGTTCCCTGGAAGACCAGTAGTAGTTTCCGATGCACATCTCTTGGCATTCTGTAATCTGTGGACTATCAGAGTGTTGTTGAAACACAGAAATTGCATCGGGATTGAATACAACAGTCACCATGCGCACATTCCTCCATGGGAGTAATGTCTCAAACAGTCTACAATTTGATCGTTCCCTGGAAGACCAGTAGAAGTTTCCGATGCACATCTGGAGGCATTCTGTAATCTGTGGAGTATTAGAGAGTTGATGAAACACAGAAATTGTATCGGGATTGAATAAAACAGTCATCAACCGCACTTTCCTCCATGGGAGTAATGTCCCAAACAGTCTACGCTTTGATCGTTCCCTGGAGGACCAGTAGTAGTTTCCGTTTAACATCTGGAGGCATTTTGTAATCTGTGGACTATCAGAGTGTTGATGAAACACAGAAATTGCACCGGAATTGAATACAACATTCTCCATGCGCAGTTTCCTCCATGGGAGTAATGTCTCAAACAGTCTACGCTTTGATCGTTCCTGGAAGACCAGTAGAAGTTTCCGATTAACATCTGGAGGCATTCTGTAATCTGTGGACTATCAGAGTGTTGATGAAACACAGAAATTGAATCGGGATTGAATACAACAATCATCATGCGTACATTCCTCCATAAAAGTAATGTCTCAAACAGTCTACGTTTTGATGGTTTCCTGGAAGACCAGTAGTAGTTTCCGATTCACATGTGGAGGCATTCTGTAATCTGTGGACTATCAGAGTGTTGATGAAACACAGAAATTGCATCGGGATTCAATACAACAGTCACCATGCGCTGTTTCTTACATAAAAGTAATGTCTCAAACGGTCTACGCTTTCATCGTTCCCTGGAGACCAGTAGTAGTTTCCGATGCACATCTGGAGGCATTCTGTAATCTGTGGACTATCAGAGTGTTCATGAAACACAGAAATTGCATCGGTATTGAATACAACAGTCACATTGCGCACTTTCCTCCATGGGAGTAATGTCTCAAACAGTCTACGCTTTGATCGGTCCCTGGAAGAGCAGTAGTAGTTTCCGATGCACATCTTTAGGCATTCTGTAATCTGTGGACTATCAGAGTGTTGATGAAACACAGAAAATGCATCGGGATTGAATACAACAGTCACCATGCGCACTTTCCTCCACGGGAGTAATGTCTCAAACAATCTACACTTTGATCGTTCCCTGGAAGACCAGTAGTAGTTTCCGATGCACCTCTGGTGGCATTCTGTAATGTGTAGACTATCAGAGTGTTGATGAAACACAGTAATTGCATCCGGATTGAATAAAACAGTCACCATGCTCACTTTCCTCCATGGGAGTAATGTCTCTAACAGTCTACGCTTTGATCGTTCCCTGGAAGACCAGTTGTAGTTTCCGCTGAACTTCTGGTGGCTTTCTGTAATCTGTGGACTATCAGAGTGTTGATGAAACACAGAAATTGCATCGGGATTGAATACGACAATCACCATGCGCACTTTCCTAAATGGGAGTAGTGTCTCAAACAGTCTCTGCTTTGATCGTTGCTGGGAAGACCAGTAGTAGTTTCCGATGCACATCTCGTGGCATTCTGTAATCTGTGGACTATCAGAGTGTTGATGAAACACAGAAATTGCATCGGGATTGAATACAACAGTCACCACGTGCACTTTCCTTCATGGGAGTAATGTCCCAAACAGTCTACGCTTTGATCGTTCCCTGGAGGACCAGTACTAGTTTCCGTTTAACATCTGGAGGCATTTTGTAATCTGTGGACTATCAGAGTGGTGATGAAACACAGAAATTGCATCTAGATTGAATACAACATTCTCCATGCGCAGTTTCCTCCATGGGAGTAATGTCTGAAACAGTATACGCTTTGATCGTTCCCTGGAAGACCAGTAGTAGTTTCCGATTAACATCTGGAGGCATTCTGTAATCTGTGGACTATCAGAGTGTTGATGAAACACAGAAATTGCATCGGGATTGAATAGAACAGTCACCACGCGCACTTTCCTTCATGGGAGTAATGTCCCAAACAGTCTACGCTTTGATCGTTCCCTGGAAGAGCAGTAGTAGTTTCCGATGCACATCTGGAGGCATTCTGTAATCTTTGGACTATCAGAGTGTTGATGAAACACAGAAAATGCATCGGGACTGAATACAACAGTCACCATGCGCACTTTCCTCCACGGGAGTAATGTCTCAAACAATCTACGCTTTGATCGTTCCCTGGAAGACCAGTAGTAGTTTCCGATGCACATTTGGAGGCATTCTGTAATCTGTGGAGTATCAGAGTGTTGATGAAACACAGAAATTGCATCGGGATTGAACACACACACACCATGCGCACTTTCCTTCATGGGAGTAATGTCCCAAACAGTCTACGCTTTGATCGTTCCCTGGAGGACCAGTAGTAGTTTCCGATGCACATCTGGAGGCATTTTGTAAACTGTGGACTATCAGAGTGTTGATGAAACACAGAAATTGCATCGGGATTGATTACAACATTCTCCATGCGCAGTCTCCTCCATGGGAGTAATGTCTGAAACAGTATACGCTTTGATCGTTCCCTGGAAGACCAGTAGTAGTTTCCGATTAACATCTGGAGGCATTCTGTAATCTGTGGACTATCAGAGTGTTGATGAAACACAGAAATTGCATCGGGATTGAATACAACAGTCACCACGCGCACTTTCCTTCATGGGAGTAATGTCCCAAACAGTCTACGCTTTGATCGTTCCCTGGAGGACCAGTACTAGTTTCCGTTTTACATCTGGAGGCATTTTGTAATCTGTGGACTATCAGAGTGGTGATGAAACACAGAAATTGCATCGGGATTGAATACAACATTCTCCATGCGCAGTTTCCTCCATGGGAGTAATGTCTCAAACAGGCTACGCTTTGATCGTTCCCTGGAAGACCAGTAGTAGTTTCCGATTAACATCTGGAGGCATTCTGTAGTCTGTGGATTATCAGAGTGTTGATGAAACACAGAAATTGCATCGGGATTGAATACAACAGTCACCATGCGTTCATTCCTCCATAAAAGTAATGTCTCAAACAGTGTACGCTTTGATGGTTTCCTGGAAGACCAGTTGTAGTTTCCGATTCACATGTGGAGGCATTCTGTAATCTGTGGACTATCAGAGTGTTGATGAAACACAGAAATTTCATCGGGATTCAATACAACAGTCCCCATGCGCTGTTTCTTGCATAAAAGTAATGTCTCAAACGGTCTACGCTTTCATCGTTCCCTGGAGACCAGTAGTAGTTTCCGATGCACATCTCGTGGCATTCTGTAATCTCTGGTCTATCAGAGTGTTGATGAAACACTGTAAATACATCGGGATTGAATACAACTGTCACCATGCGCCCTTTCCTCCATGGGAGTAATGTAACAAACAGCCTACGCTTTGATCGTTAACTGGAAGACCAGTAGTAGTTTCCGATTAACATCTGGAGGCATTCTGTAATCTGTGGACTATCAGAGTGTTGATGAAACACAGAAATTGCATCGGGATTGAATACAACATTCCCCATGCGCAGTTCCCTCCATAGGAGTAATGTCTCAAACAGTCTACGCTTTGATCGTTCAGTGGAAGGCCAGTAGTAGTTTCAACTGCACATCTGGAGGCATTCTGTAATCTGTTGAGTATCAGAGTGTTGATGAAACACAGAAATTGCATCGGGATTGAATACAACAGTCACCATGCGCACTTTCCTCCATGGGAGTAATGTCAAAAAGAGTCTACGCTTTGATCGTTCCCGGGAAGTCCAGTAGTAGTTTCTGATGCACTTCTCGTGGCTTTCTGTAATCTGTGGACTATCAGAGTGTTGATGAAACACAGAAAATGCATCGGGATTGAATACAACAGTCACCATGCGCACTTTCCTCCATGGGAGTAATGTCTCAAAGAGTTTACGCTTTGATCGTTCCCTGGAAGACCAGTAGTAGTTTCCGATGCACATTTGGAGGCATTCTGTAATCTGTGGAGTATCAGAGTGTTGATGAAACACAGAAATTGCGTCGGGATTTAATACAACAGTCACCATGCGTACATTCCTCCATAAAAGTAATGTCTCAAACAGTCTACGCTTTGATGGTTTCCTGGAAGACCAGTAGTAGTTTCCGATTCACATGTGGAGGCATTCTGTAATCTGTGGACTATCAGAGTGTTGATGAAACACAGAAAATGCATCGGGATTGAATACAACAGTCACCATGCGCACTTTCCTCCACGGGAGTAATGTCTCAAACAATCTACAATTTGATCGTTCCCTGGAAGACCAGTAGTAGTTTCCGATGCACCTCTGGTGGCATTCTGTAATGTGTAGACTATCAGAGTGTTGATGAAACACAGTAATTGCATCTGGATTGAATAAAACAGTCACCATGCACACTTTCCTCCATGGGAGTAATGTCTCAAACAGTCTACGCTTTCATCGTTCCCTGGAGACCAGTAGTAGTTTCCGATGCACATCTCGTGGCATTCTGTAATCTGTGGTCTATCAGAGTGTTGATGAAACACTGTAAATGCATCGGGATTGAATACAACAGTCACCATGTGCCCTTTCCTCCATGGGAGTAATGTAACAAACAGCCTACGATTTGATCGTTCCCTGGAAGACCAGTAGTAGTTTCCGATGCACATCTCTTGGCATTCTGTAATCTGTGGACTAACAGAGTGTTGATGAGACACAGAAATTGCATCGGGATTGAATACAACAGTCACCATGCGCACATTCCTATATGGGAGTAATGTCTCAAACAGTCTACAATTTGATCGTTCCCTGGAAGACCAGTAGAAGTTTCCGATGCACTTCTGGTGGCATTCTGTAATGTGTAGACTATCAGAGTACTGATGAAACACAGTAATTGCATCGGGATTGAATAAAACAGTCACCATGCTCACATTCCCCCATGGGAGTAATGTCTCAAAGAGTTTAAACTTTGATTGTTCCCTGGAAGACCAGTAGTAGTTTCCGATGCACATCTGGAGGCATTCTGTAATCTGTGGACTATGAGAGTGTTGATGAAACACAGAAATTGCATCGGGATTGAATACAACAGTCACCATGCGCACATTCCTCCATAAAAGTAATGTCTCAAACAGTCTACGCTTTGATCGTTCCCTGGAAGAGCAGTAGTAGTTTCCGATGCACATCTGGAGGCATTCTGTAATCTGTGGACGATCAGAGTGTTCATGAAACACAGAAATTGCATCGGTATTGAAAACAACAGTCACCATGCGCACTTTCCTCCATGGGAGTAATGTCTCAATCAGTCTACGCTTTGATCGGTCCCTGGAAGAGCAGTTGTAGTTTCCGATGCACATCTTTAGGCATTCTGTAATCTGTGGACTATCAGAGTGTTGATGAAACACAGAAAATGCATCGGGATTGAATACAACAGTCACCATGCGCACTTTCCTCCACGGGAGTAATGTCTCAAACAATCTACACTTTGATCGTTCCCTGGAAGACCAGTAGTGGTTTCCGATGCACCTCTGGTGGCATTCTGTAATGTGTAGACTATCAGAGTGTTGATGAAACACAGTAATTGCATCCGGATTGAATAAAACAGTCACCATGCTCACTTTCCTCCATGGGAGTAATGTCTCTAACAGTCTACGCTTTGAATTTTCCCTGGAAGACCAGTTGTAGTTTCCGCTGAACTTCTGGTGGCTTTCTGTAATCTGTGGACTATCAGAGTGTTGATGAAACACAGAAATTGCATCGGGATTGAATACGACAATCACCATGCGCAGTTTCCTCCATGGGAGTAATGTCTCTAACAGTCTACGCTTTGAATTTTCCCTGGAAGACCAGTTGTAGTTTCCGCTGAACTTCTGGTGGCTTTCTGTAATCTGTGGACTATCAGAGTGTTGATGAAACACAGAAATTGCATCGGGATTGAATACGACAATCACCATGCGCACTTTCCTAAATGGGAGTAATGTCTCAAACAGTCTCTGCTTTGATCGTTGCCGGGAAGACCAGTAGTAGTTTCCGATGCACATCTCGTGGCATTCTGTAATCTGTGGAGTATCAGAGTGTTGATGAAACACAGAAATTGCATCGGGATTGAATACAACAGTCACCACGCGCACTTTCCTTCATGGGAGTAATGTCCCAAACAGTCTACGCTTTGATCGTTCCCTGGAGGACCAGTACTAGTTTCCGTTTAACATCTGGAGGCATTTTGTAATCTGTGGACTATCAGAGTGTTGATGAAACACAGAAATTGCATCGGGATTGAATACAACATTCTCCATGCGCAGTTTCCTCCATGCGAGTAATGTCTCAAACAGGCTACGCTTTGATCGTTCCCTGTAAGACCAGTAGTAGTTTCCGATTAACATCTGGAGGCATTCTGTAGTCTGTGGATTATCAGAGTGTTGATGAAACACAGAAATTGCATCGGGATTGAATACAACAGTCACCATGCGTTCATTCCTCCATAAAAATAATGTCTCAAACAGTGTACGCTTTGATGGTTTCCTGGAAGACCAGTAGTAGTTTCCGATTCACATGTGGAGGCATTCTGTAATCTGTGGACTATCAGAGTGTTGATGAAACACAGAAATTTCATCGGGATTCAATACAACAGTCCCCATGCGCTGTTTCTTGCATAAAAGTAATGTCTCAAACGGTCTACGCTTTCATCGTTCCCTGGAGACCAGTAGTAGTTTCCGATGCACATCTCGTGGCATTCTGTAATCTGTGGTCTATCAGAGTGTTGATGAAACACTGTAAATGCATCGGGATTGAATAAAACTGTCACCATGCGCCCTTTCCTCCATGGGAGTAATGTAACAAACAGCCTACGCTTTGATCGTTAACTGGAAGACCAGTAGTAGTTTCCGATTAACATCTGGAGGCATTCTGTAATCTGTGGACTATCAGAGTGTTGATGAAACACAGAAATTGCATCGGGATTGAATACAACATTCTCCATGCGCAGTTCCCTCCATAGGAGTAATGTCTCAAACAGTCTACGCTTTGATCGTTCAGTGTAAGGCCAGTAGTAGTTTCAACTGCACATCTGGAGGCATTCTGTAATCTGTTGAGTATCAGAGTGTTGATGAAACACAGAAATTGCATCGGGATTGAATACAACAGTCACCATGCGCACTTTCCTCCATGGGAGTAATGTCTCAAAGAGTCTACGCTTTGGTCGTTCGGGGGAAGACCAGTAGTAGTTTCTGATGCACTTCTCGTGGCTTTCTGTAATCTGTGGACTCTCAGAGTGTTGATGAAACACAGAAAATGCCTCGGGATTGAATACAACAGTCACCATGCGCACATTCCTCCATGGGAGTAATGTCTCAAAGAGTTTACGCTTTGATCGTTCCCTGGAAGACCAGTAGTAGTTTCCGATGCACATTTGGAAGCATTCCGTAATCTGTGGAGTATCAGAGTGTTGATAAAACAGAGAAATTGCATCGGGATTGAATACAACCGTCAGTATGCGCACATTCCTCCATGGGAGTAATGTCTCAAACAGTCTACGCTTTGATCGTTCGCTGGAAGAGCAGTAGTAGTTTCCGATGCACATCTGGAGGCATTCTGTAATCTTTGGACTATCAGAGTGTTGATGAAACACAGAAAATGCATCGGGATTGAATACAACAGTCACCATGCGCACTTTCCTCCACGGGAGTAATGTCTCAAACAATCTACGCTTTGATCGTTCCCTGGAATACCAGTAGTAGTTTCCGATGCACATTTGGAGGCATTCTGTAATCTGTGGAGTATCAGAGTGTTGATGAAACACAGAAATTGAATCGGGATTGAACACAACAGTCACCATGCGCACTTTCCTTCATGGGAGTAATGTCCCAAACAGTCTACGCTTTGTTCGTTCCCTGGAGGACCAGTAGTAGTTTCCGATTAACATCTGGAGGCATTTTGTAAACTGTGGACTATCAGAGTGTTGATGAAACACAGAAATTGCATCGGGATTGATTACAACATTCTCCATGCGCAGTCTCCTCCATGGGAGTAATGTCTCAAACAGTATACGCTTTGATCGTTCCCTGGAAGACCAGTAGTAGTTTCCGATTAAAATCTGGAGGCATTCTGTAATCTGTGGACTATCAGAGTGTTGATGAAACACAGAAATTGCATCGGGATTGAATACAACAGACACCTTGCGTACATTCCTCCATAAAAGTAATGTCCCAAACAGTCTACGCTTTGATGGTTTCCTGGAAGACCAGTAGTAGTTTCCGATTCACATGTTGAAGCATTCTGTAATCTGTGGACTATCAGAGTGTTGATGAAACACAGAAAATGCATCGGGATTGAATACAACAGTCACCATGCGCACTTTCCTCCATGGGTGTAATGTCTCAAACAATCCACTCTTTGATCGTTCCCTGGAAGACCAGTAGCAGTTTCCGATGCACCTCTGGTGGCATTCTGTAATCTGTAGACTATCAGAGTGTTGATGAAACACAGTAATTGCATCCGGATTGAATAAAACACTCACCATGCTCACTTTCCTCCATGGGAGTAATACCTCTAACAGTCTACGCTTTGATCGTTCCCTGGAAGACCAGTAGTAGTTTCGGATGAACTTCTGGAGGCTTTCTGTAATCTGTGGACTATCAGAGTGTTTATGAAACACAGAAATTGCATCGGGATTGAATACGACAGTCTCCATGCGCACTTTCCTCCATGGGAGTAATGTCTCAAACAGTCTACGATTTGATCGTTCCCTGTAAGACCAGTAGTAGTTTCCGATGCACTTCTGGAGGCATTCTGTAATCTGTGGACTATTAGAGTGTTGATGAAACACAGAAATTGCATCGGGATTGAATACAACAGTCACCATGCGCACATTCCTACATAAAAGTAATGTCTCAAACAGTCTACGGTTTTATCGTTCCCTGGAAGACCAGTAGTAGTTTCCGATGCACATCTGGAGGCATTCTGTAATCTGTGGACTATCAGAGTGTTGATGAAACACAGAAATTGCATCGAAATTGAATACAACAGTCACCATGCGCACTTTCCTCCATGGGAGTAATGTCTCAAACAGTCTACGCTTTGATCGGTCCCTGGAAGAGCAGTAGTAGTTTCCGATGCACATCTGGAGGCATTCTGTAATCTGTGGACTATCAGAGTGTTGATGAAACACAGAAAATGCATCGGGATTGAATACAACAGTCACCATGCGCACTTTCCTCCACGGGAGTAATGTCTCAAACAGTCTACGCTTTGATCGTTCCCTGGAAGACCAGTAGTAGTTTCCGATGCACCTCTGGTGGCATTCTGTAATGTGTAGACTATCAGAGTGTTGATGAAACACAGTAATTGCATCCGCATTGAATAAAACAGTCACCATGCTCACTTTCCTCCATGGGAGTAATGTGTCTAACAGTCTACGCTTTGATCGTTCCCTGGAAGACCAGTTGTAGTTTCCGCTGAACTTCTGGAGGCTTTCTGTAATCTGTGGACTATCAGAGTGTTGATGAAACACAGAAATTGCATCGGGATTGAATACGACAGTCACCATGGGCACTTTCCACCATGGGAGTAATGTCTCAAACAGTCTACGCTTTGATCGTTGCCGGGAATACCAGTAGTAGTTTCCGATGCACATCTCGTGGCATTCTGTAATCTGTGGACTATCAGAGTGTTGATGAAACACAGAAAATGCATGGCAATTGGATACAACAGTCACCATGCGCACTTTCCTCCATGGGAGTAATGTCTCAAATAGTCTACGCCTTGATCGTTCCCTGGAAGACCAGTAGTAGTTTCTGATGCACATTTGGAGGCATTCTGTAATCTGTGGAGTATCAGAGTGTTGATGAAACACAGAAATTGCATCGGGATTGAATACAACAGTCACCATGCGCACTTTCATTCATGGGAGTAATGTCCCAAACAGTCTACGCTTTGATCGTTCCCTGGAGGACCAGTAGTAGTTTCCGTTTAACATCTGGAGGCATTTTGTAATCTGTGGACTATCAGAGTGTTGATGAAACACTGTAAATGCATCGGGATTGAATACAACTGTCACCATGCGCCCTTTCCTCCATGGGAGTAATGTAACAAACAGCCTACGCTTTGATCGTTAACTGGAAGACCAGTAGTAGTTTCCGATTAACATCTGGAGGTATTCTGTAATCTGTGGACTATCAGAGTGTTGATGAAACACAGAGATTGCATCGGGATTGAACACAACAGTCACCATGCGCACTTTCCTTCATGGGAGTAATGTCTCAAAGAGTCTACGCTTTGGTCGTTCGGGGGAAGACCAGTAGTAGTTTCTGATGCACTTCTCGTGGCTTTCTGTAATCTGTGGACTATCAGAGTGTTGATGAAACACAGAAAATGCCTCGGGATTGAATACAACAGTCACCATGCGCACTTTCCTCCATGGGAGTAATGTCTCAAAGTGTTTACGCTTTGATCGTTTGCTGGAAGACCAGTAGTAGTTTCCGATGCACATTTGGAAGCATTCCGTAAACTGTGGAGTATCAGAGTGTTGATAAAACACAGAAATTGCATCGGGATTGAATACAACAGTCACTATGCGCACATTCCTCCATGGGAGTAATGTCTCAAACAGTCTACGCTTTGATCGTTCCCTGGAAGAGCAGTAGTAGTTTCCGATGCACATCTGGAGGCATTCTGTAATCTTTGGACTATCAGAGTGTTGATGAAACACAGAAAATGCATCGGGACTGAATACAACAGTCACCATGCGCACTTTCCTCCACGGGAGTAATGTCTCAAACAATCTACGCTTTGATCGTTCCCTGGAAGACCAGTAGTAGTTTCCGATGCACATTTGGAGGCATTATGTAATCTGTGGAGTATCAGAGTGTTGATGAAACACAGAAATTGCATCGGGATTGAACACAACAGTCACCATGCGCACTTTCCTTCATGGGAGTAATGTCCCAAACAGTCTACGCTTTGATCGTTCCCTGGAGGACCAGTAGTAGTTTCCGATGCACATCTGGAGGCATTTTGTAATCTGTGGACTATCAGAGTGTTGATGAAACACAGAAATTGCATCGGGATTGATTACAACATTCTCCATGCGCAGTGTCCTCCATGGGAGTAATGTCTGAAACAGTATACGCTTTGATCGTTCCCTGGAAGACCAGTAGTAGTTTCCGATTAACATCTGGAGGCATTCTGTAATCTGTGGACTATCAGAGTGTTGATGAAACACAGAGATTGCATCGGGATTGAACACAACAGTCACCATGCGCACTTTCCTTCATGGGAGTAATGTCCCAAACAGTCTACGCTTTGATGGTTTCCTGGAAGACAAGTAGTAGTTTCCGATTCACATGTGGAGGCATTCTGTATTCTGTGGACTATCAGAGTGTTGATAAAACACAGAAAATGCATCGGGATTCAATACAACAGTCACCATGCGCTGTTTCTTACATAAGAGTAATGTCTCAAACAGTCTACGCTTTCATCGTTCCCTGGAGACCAGTAGTAGTTTCCGATGCACATCTCGTGGCATTCTGTAATCTGTGGTCTATCAGAGTGTTGACTAAACACTGTAAATGCATCGGGATTGAATACAACAGTCACCATGCACACTTTCCTCCACGGGAGTAATGTCTCAAACAATCCACGCTTTGATCGTTCCCTGGAAGACCAGTAGCATTTTCCGATGCACCTCTGGTGGCATTCTGTAATCTGTAGACTATCAGAGTGTTGATGAAACACAGTAATTGCATCCGGATTGAATAAAGCACTCACCATGCTCACTTTCCCCCATGGGAGTAATGTCTCTAACAGTCTACGCTTTGATCGTTCCCTGGAAGACCAGTAGTAGTTTCCGATGCACATCTGGAGGCATTCTGTAATCTGTGGACTATTAGAGTGTTGATGAAACACAGAAATTGCATCGGGATTGAATACAACAGTTACCATGCGCACATTCCTCCATAAAAGTAATTTCTCAAACAGTCTACGCTTTTATCGTTCCCTGGAAGACCAGTAGTAGTTTCCGATGCACATCTGGAGGCATTCTGTAATCTGTGGACTATGAGAGTGTTGATGAAACACAGAAATTGCATCGGTATTGAATACAACAGTCACCATGCGCACTTTCCTCCATGGCAGTAATGTCTCAAACAGTCTACGCTTTGATCGGTCCCTGGAAGAGCAGTAGTAGTTTCCGATGCACATCTGGAGGCATTCTGTAATCTGTGGACTATCAGAGTGTTGATGAAACACAGAAAATGCATCGGGATTGAATATAACAGTCACCATGCGCACTTTCCTCCACGGGAGTAATGTCTCAAACAGTCTACGCATTGATCGTTCCCTGGAAGACCAGTAGTAGTGTGCGATGCACCACTGGTGGCATTCTGTAATGTGTAGACTATCAGAGTATTGATGAAACACAGTGATTGCATCCGCATTGAATAAAACAGTCACCATGCTCACTTTCCTCCATGGGAGTAATGTCTCTAACAGTCTACGCTTTGATCGTTCCCTGGAAGACCAGTTGTAGTTTCCGCTGAACTTCTGGAGGCTTTCTGTAATCTGTGGACTATCAGAGTGTTGATAAAACACAGAAATTGCATCGGGATTGAATACGACAGTCATCATGGGCACTTTCCTCCATGGGAGTAATGTCTCAAGCAGTCTACGCTTTGATCGTTGCCGGGAAGACCAGTAGCAGTTTCTGATGCACATCTCGTGGCATTCTGTAATCTGTGGACTATCAGAGTGTTGATGAAACACAGAAAATGCATCGGGATGGATACAACAGTCATCATGCGCACTTTCCTCCATGGGAGTAATGTCTCAAATAGTCTACGCCCTGATCCTTCCCTGGAAGACCAGTAGTAGTTTCCGATGCACATTTGGAGGCATTCTGTAATCTGTGGAGTATCAGAGTGTTGATGAAACACAGAAATTGCATCGGGATTGAATACAACAGTCACCATGCGCACTTCCATTCATGGGAGTAATGTCCCAAACAGTCTACGCTTTGATCGTTCCCTGGAGGACCAGTAGTAGTTTCCGTTTAACATCTGGAGGCATTTTGTAATCTGTGGACTATCAGAGTGTTGATGAAACACAGAAATTGCATCGGGATTGAATACAACATTCTCCATGCGCAGTTTCCTTCATGGGAGTAATGTCTCAAACAGTCTACGCTTTGATCGTTCCTGGAAGACCAGTAGTAGTTTCCGATTAACATCAGGAGGCATTCTGTAATCTGTGGACTATCAGAGTGTTGATGAAACACAGAAATTGCATCGGGATTGAATACAACATTCTCCATGCGCAGTTCCCTCCATAGGAGTAATGTCTCAAACAGTCTACGCTTTCATCGTTCAGTGGAAGGCCAGTAGTAGTATCAACTGCACATCTGGAGGCGTTCTGTAATCTGTTGAGTATCAGAGTGTTGATGAAACACAGAAATTGCATCGGGATTGAATACAACAGTCGCCATGCGCACTTTTCTCCATGGGAGTAATGTCTCAAAGAGTCTACGCTTTGATCGTTCCCGGGAAGACCAGTAGTAGTTTCCGATGCACTTCTCGTGGCTTTCTGTAATCTGTGGACTATCAGAGTGTTGATGAAACACAGAAAATGCATCGGGATTGAATACAACAGTCACCATGCGCACTTTCCTCCATGGGAGTAATGTCTCAAAAAGTTTACGCTTTGATCGTTCCCTGGAAGACCAGTAGTAGTTTCCGATGCACATTTATAGGCATTCTGTAATCTGTGGAGTATCAGAGTGTTGATAAAACACAGAAATTGCATCGGGATTGAATACAACAGTCACTATGCGCACATTCCTCCATGGGAGTAATGTCTCAAACAGTCTACGCTTTGATCGTTCCCTGGAAGAGCAGTAGTAGTTTCCGATGCACATCTGGAGGCATTCTGTAATCTGTGGACTATCAGGGTGTTGATGAAATACAGAAAATGCATCGGGATTGAATACAACAGTCACCATACGCACTTTCCTCCACGGGAGTATTGTCTCAAACAATCTACGCTTTGATCGTTCCCTGAAAGACCAGTAGTAGTTTCCGATGCACATTTGGAGGCATTCTGTAATCTGTGGAGTATCAGAGTGTTGATGAAACACAGAAATTGCATCGGGATTGAATACAACAGTCACCATGCGCACTTTCCTTCATGGGAGTAACGTCCCAAACAGTCTACGCTTTGATCGTTCTCTGCAGGACCAGTAGTAGTTTCCGATTAACATCTGGAGGCATTTTGTAAACTGTGGACTTTCAGAGTGTTGATGAAACACAGAAATTGCATCGGGATTGAATACAACAGTCACCATGCGTAAATTCCTCTATAAAAGTAATGTCTCAAACAGTCTACGCTTTGATGGTTTCCTGGAAGACCAGTAGTAGTTTCCGATTCACATGTGGAGGCATTCTGTAATCTGTGGACTATCAGAGTGTTGATGAAACACAGAAAATGCATCGGGATCGAATACAACAGTCACCATGCGCACTTTCCTCCACGGGAGTAATGTCTCAAACAATCTACGCTTTGATCGTTCCCTGGAAGACCAGTAGTAGTTTCCGATGCACCTCTGGTGGCATTCTGTAATCTGTAGACTATCAGAGTGTTGATGAAACACAGTAATTGCATCCGGATTGAATAAAACACTCACCATGCTCACTTTCCTCCATGGGAGTAATGTCTCAAGCAGTCTACGCTTTGATCGTTGCCGGGAAGACCAGTAGCAGTTTCTGATGCACATCTCGTGGCATTCTGTAATCTGTGGACTATCAGAGTGTTGATGAAACACAGAAAATGCATCGGGATGGATACAACAGTCATCATGCGCACTTTCCTCCATGGGAGTAATGTCTCAAATAGTCTACGCCCTGATCCTTCCCTGGAAGACCAGTAGTAGTTTCCGATGCACATTTGGAGGCATTCTGTAATCTGTGGAGTATCAGAGTGTTGATGAAACACAGAAATTGCATCGGGATTGAATACAACAGTCACCATGCGCACTTCCATTCATGGGAGTAATGTCCCAAACAGTCTACGCTTTGATCGTTCCCTGGAGGACCAGTAGTAGTTTCCGTTTAACATCTGGAGGCATTTTGTAATCTGTGGACTATCAGAGTGTTGATGAAACACAGAAATTGCATCGGGATTGAATACAACATTCTCCATGCGCAGTTTCCTTCATGGGAGTAATGTCTCAAACAGTCTACGCTTTGATCGTTCCTGGAAGACCAGTAGTAGTTTCCGATTAACATCAGGAGGCATTCTGTAATCTGTGGACTATCAGAGTGTTGATGAAACACAGAAATTGCATCGGGATTGAATACAACATTCTCCATGCGCAGTTCCCTCCATAGGAGTAATGTCTCAAACAGTCTACGCTTTCATCGTTCAGTGGAAGGCCAGTAGTAGTATCAACTGCACATCTGGAGGCGTTCTGTAATCTGTTGAGTATCAGAGTGTTGATGAAACACAGAAATTGCATCGGGATTGAATACAACAGTCGCCATGCGCACTTTTCTCCATGGGAGTAATGTCTCAAAGAGTCTACGCTTTGATCGTTCCCGGGAAGACCAGTAGTAGTTTCCGATGCACTTCTCGTGGCATTCTGTAATCTGTGGACTATCAGAGTGTTGATGAAACACAGAAAATGCATCGGGATTGAATACAACAGTCAGCATGCGCACTTTCCTCCATGGGAGTAATGTCTCAAAAAGTTTACGCTTTGATCGTTCCCTGGAAGACCAGTAGTAGTTTCCGATGCACATTTATAGGCATTCTGTAATCTGTGGAGTATCAGAGTGTTGATAAAACACAGAAATTGCATCGGGATTGAATACAACAGTCACTATGCGCACATTCCTCCATGGGAGTAATGTCTCAAACAGTCTACGCTTTGATCGTTCCCTGGAAGAGCAGTAGTAGTTTCCGATGCACATCTGGAGGCATTCTGTAATCTGTGGACTATCAGAGTGTTGATGAAATACAGAAAATGCATCGGGATTGAATACAACAGTCACCATACGCACTTTCCTCCACGGGAGTAATGTCTCAAACAATCTACGCTTTGATCGTTCCCTGAAAGACCAGTAGTAGTTTCCGATGCACATTTGGAGGCATTCTGTAATCTGTGGAGTATCAGAGTGTTGATGAAACACAGAAATTGCATCGGGATTGAATACAACAGTCACAATGCGCACTTTCCTTCATGGGAGTAACGTCCCAAACAGTCTACGCTTTGATCGTTCTCTGCAGGACCAGTAGTAGTTTCCGATTAACATCTGGAGGCATTTTGTAAACTGTGGACTTTCAGAGTGTTGATGAAACACAGAAATTGCATCGGGATTGAATACAACAGTCACCATGCGTAAATTCCTCTATAAAAGTAATGTCTCAAACAGTCTACGCTTTGATGGTTTCCTGGAAGACCAGTAGTAGTTTCCGATTCACATGTGGAGGCATTCTGTAATCTGTGGACTATCAGAGTGTTGATGAAACACAGAAAATGCATCGGGATTGAATACAACAGTCACCATGCGCACTTTCCTCCACGGGAGTAATGTCTCAAACAATCTACGCTTTGATCGTTCCCTGGAAGACCAGTAGTAGTTTCCGATGCACCTCTGGTGGCATTCTGTAATCTGTAGACTATCAGAGTGTTGATGAAACACAGTAATTGCATCCGGATTGAATAAAACACTCACCATGCTCACTTTCCTCCATGGGAGTAATGTCTCTAACAGTCTACGCTTTGATCGATCCCTGGAAGACCAGTAGTAGTTTCCGATGAACTTCTGGAGGCTTTCTGTAATCTGTGGACTATCAGAGTGTTTATGAAACACAGAAATTGCATCGGGATTGAATACGACAGTCACCATGCGCACTTTCCTCCATGGGAGTAATGTCTCAAACAGTCTACGATTTGATCGTTCCCGGGAAGACCAGTATTAGTTTCCGATGCACATCTCGTGGCATTCTGTAATCTGTGGAGTATCAGAGTGCTGATAAAACACAGAAATTGCATCGGGATTGAATACAACAGTCACTATGCGCACATTCCTCCATGGGAGTAATGTCTCAAACAGTCTACGCTTTAATCGTTCCCTGGAAGAGCAGTAGTATTTTCCGATGCACATCTGGAGGCATTCTGTAATCTGTGGACTATCAGAGTGTTGATGAAACACAGAAATTGAATCGGGATTGAATACAACAGTCACCATGCGTACATTCCTCCATAAAAGTAATGTCTTAAACAGTCTACGCTTTGATGGTTTCCTGGAAGACCAGTAGTAGTTTCCGATTCACATGTGGAGGCAATCTGTATTCTGTGGACTATCAGAGTGATGATGAAACACAGAAATTGCATCGGGATTGAATACATTATTCTCCATGCGCAGTTCCCTCCATAGGAGTAATGTCTCAAACAGTCTACGCTTTGATCGTTCAGTGGAAGGCCAGTAGTAGTTTCAACTGCACATCTGGAGGCATTCTGTAATCTGTTGAGTATCAGAGTGTTGATGAAAGACAGAAATTGCATCGGGATTGAATACAACAGTCACCATGCGCACTTTCCTCCATGGGAGTAGTGTCTCAAAGAGTCTACGATTTGATCGTTCCCGGGAAGACCAGTAGTAGTTTCCGATGCACTTCTCGTGGCATTCTGTAATCTGTGGACTATCAGAGTGTTGATGAAACACAGAAAATGCATCGGGATTGAATACAACAGTCACCATGCGCACTTTCCTCAACGGGAGTAATGTCTCAAACAATCTACTCTTTGATCGTTCCCTGGAAGAACAGTAGTAGTTTCCAATGCACCTCTGGTGGCATTCTGTAATCTGTAGACTATCAGAGTGTTGATGAAACACAGTAATTGCATCCGGATTGAATAAAACACTCACCATGCTCAATTTCCTCCACGGGAGTAATGTCTCTAACAGTCTACGTTTTGATCGTTCCCTGGAAGACCAGTAGTAGTTTCCGATGAACTTCTGCATGCTTTCTGTAATCTGTGGACTATCAGAGTGTTGATGAAACACAGAAATTGCATCGGGATTGAATACGACAGTCACCGTGCGCACTTTCCTCCATGGGAGTAATGTCTCAAACAGTCTCCGCTTTGATCGTTCCCGGGAAGACCAGTAGTAGTTTCCGATGCATATCTCGTGGCATTCTGTAATCTGTGGACTATCAGAGTGTTGATGAAACACAGAAATTGCATCGGTATTGAATACAACAGTCACCATGCGCACTTTCCTCCATGGGAGTAATGTCTCAAACAGTCTACGCTTTGATCGGTCCCTGGAAGAGCAGTAATAGTTTCCGATGCACATCTGGAGGCATTCTGTAATCTGTGGACTATCAGAGTGTTGATGAAACACAGAAATTGCATCGGGATTGAATACAACAGTCACCATGCGCACATTCCTCCACGGGAGTAATGTCTCAAACAGTCTACGCTTTGATCGTTCCCTGGAAGACCAGTAGTAGTTTGCGATGCACCTCTGGTGGCATTCTGTAATGTGTAGACTATCAGAGTGTTGATGAAACACAGTAATTGCATCCGCATCGAATAAAACAGTCACCATGCTCACTTTCCTCCATGGGAGTAATGTCTCTAACAGTCTACGCTTTGATCGTTCCCTGAAAGACCAGTTGTAGTTTCCGCTGAACTTCTGGAGGCTTTCTGTAATCTGTGGACTATCAGAGTGTTGATGAAACACAGAAATTGCATCGGGATTGAATACGACAGTCACCATGATCACTTTCCTCCATGGGAGTAATGTCTCAGACAGTCTACGCTTTGATCGTTGCCGGGAAGACCAGTAGTAGTTTCCGATGCACATCTCGTGGCATTCTGTAATCTGTGGACTATCAGAGTGTTGATGAATCACAGAAAATGCATCGGGATTGGATACAACAGTCATCATGCGCACTTTCCTCCATGGGAGTAATGTCTCAAATAGTCTACACCCTGATCGTTCCCTGGAAGACCAGTAGTAGTTTCCGATGCACATTTGGAGGCATTCTGTAATCTGTGGAGTATCAGAGTGTTGATGAAACACAGAAATTGCATCAGGATTGAATACAACAGTCACCATGCGCACTTCCATTCATGGGAGTAATGTCTCAAACAGTCTACGCTTTGATCGTTCCCTGGAGGACCAGTAGTAGTTTCCGTTTAACATCTGGAGGCATTTTGTAATCTGTGGACTATCAGAGTGTTGATGAAACACAGAAATTGCATCGGGATTGAATACAACATTGTCCATGCGCAGTTTCCTCCATGGGAGTAATGTCTCAAACAGTCTACGCTTTGATCGTTCCCTGGAAGACCAGTAGTAGTTTCCGATTAACATCTGGAGGCATTCTGTGATCTGTGGACTATCAGAGTGTTGATGAAACACAGAAATTGCATCGGGATTGAATACAACATTCTCCATGCGCAGTTCCCTCCATAGGAGTAATGTCTCAAACAGTCTACGCTTTGATCGTTCAGTTAAAGGCCAGTAGTAGTTTCAACTGCACATCTGGAGGCATTCTGTAATCTGTGGACTATCAGAGTGTTGATGAAACACAGAAAATGCATCGGGATTGAATACAACAGTCACCATGCGCACTTTCCTCCATGGGAGTAATGTCTCAAAGAGTTTACGCTTTGATCGTTCCCTGGAAGACCAGTAGTAGTTTCCGATGCACATTTGGAGGCATTCTGTAATCTGTGGAGTATCAGAGTGTTGATAAAACACAGAAATTGCATCGCGATGGAATACAACAGTCACTATGCGCACATTCCTCCATGGGAGTAATGTCTCAAACAGTCTACGCTTTGATCGTTCCCTGGAAGAACAGTAGTAGTTTCCGATGCACATCTGGAGGCATTCTGTAATCTGTGGACTATCAGAGTGTTGATGAAACACAGAAAATGCATCGGGATTGAATACAACAGTCACCATGCGCACTTTCCTCCACGGGAGTAATGTCTCAAACAATCTACGCTTTGATCGTTCCCTGAAAGATCAGTAGTAGTTTCCGATGCACATTTGGAGGCATTCTGTAATCTGTGGAGTATCAGAGTGTTGATGAAACACAGAAATTGCATCGGGATTGAATACAACAGTCACCATGCGCACTTTCCTTCATGGGAGTAATGTCCCAAACAGTCTACGCTTTGATCGTTCCCTGGAGGACCAGTAGTAGTTTCCGATTAACATCTGGAGGCATTTTGTAAACTGTGGACTATCAGAGTGTTGATGAAACACAGAAATTGCATCGGGATTGAATACAACATTCTCCATGCGCAGTTTCCTTCATGGGAGTAATGTCTCAAACAGTCTACGCTTTGATCGTTCCCTGGAAGACCAGTAGTAGTTTCCGATTAACATCTGGAGGCATTCTGTAATCTGTGGACTATCAGAGTGTTGATGAAACACAGAAATTGCATCGGGATTGAATACAACATTCTCCATGCGCAGTTCCCTCCATAGGAGTAATGTCTCAAACAGTCTACGCTTTGATCGTTCAGTGGAAGGCCAGTAGTAGTTTCAACTGCACATCTGGAGGCGTTCTGTAATCTGTTGAGTATCAGAGTGTTGATGAAACACAGAAATTGCATCGGGATTGAATACAACAGTCGCCATGCGCACTTTTCTCCATGGGAGTAATGTCTCAAAGAGTCTACGCTTTGATCGTTCCCGGGAAGACCAGTAGTAGTTTCCGATGCACTTCTCGTGGCATTCTGTAATCTGTGGACTATCAGAGTGTTGATGAAACACAGAAAATGCATCGGGATTGAATACAACAGTCACCATGCGCACTTTCCTCCATGGGAGTAATGTCTCAAAAAGTTTACGCTTTGATCGTTCCCTGGAAGACCAGTAGTAGTTTCCGATGCACATTTGGAGGCATTCTGTAATCTGTGGACTATCAGAGTGTTGATGAAACACAGAAAATGCATCGGGATTGAATACAACAGTCACCATGCGCACTTTCCTCAACGGGAGTAATGTCTCAAACAATCTACTCTTTGATCGTTCCCTGGAAGAACAGTAGTAGTTTCCAATGCACCTCTGGTGGCATTCTGTAATCTGTAGACTATCAGAGTGTTGATGAAACACAGTAATTGCATCCGGATTGAATAAAACACTCACCATGCTCACTTTCCTCCACGGGAGTAATGTCTCTAACAGTCTACGCTTTGATCGTTCCCTGGAAGACCAGTAGTAGTTTCCGATGAACTTCTGCATGCTTTCTGTAATCTGTGGACTATCAGAGTGTTGATGAAACACAGAAATTGCATCGGGATTGAATACGACAGTCACCATGCGCACTTTCCTCCATGGGAGTAATGTCTCAAACAGTCTCCGCTTTGATCGTTCCCGGGAAGACCAGTAGTAGTTTCCGATGCATATCTCGTGGCATTCTGTAATCTGTGGACTATCAGAGTGTTGATGAAACACAGAAAATGCATCGGGATTGAATACAACAGTCACCATGCGCACTTTCCTCCATGGGAGTAATGTCTCAAACAGTCTACGCTTTGATCGGTCCCTGGAAGAGCAGTAATAGTTTCCGATGCACATCTGGAGGCATTCTGTAATCTGTGGACTATCAGAGTGTTGATGAAACACAGAAAATGCATCGTGATTGAATACAACAGTCACCATGCGCACTTTCCTCCACGGGAGTAATGTCTCAAACAGTCTACGCCTTGATCGTTCCCTGGAAGACCAGTAGTAGTTTCCGATGCACCTCTGGTGGCATTCTGTAATCTGTAGACTATCAGAGTGTTGATGAAACACAGTAATTGCATCCGGATTGAATAAAACACTCACCATGCTCACTTTCCTCCATGGGAGTAATGTCTCTAACAGTCTACGCTTTGATCGATCCCTGGAAGACCAGTAGTAGTTTCCGATGATCTTCTGGAGGCTTTCTGTAATCTGTGGACTATCAGAGTGTTTATGAAACACAGAAATTGCATCGGGATTGAATACGACAGTCACCATGCGCACTTTCCTCCATGGGAGTAATGTCTCAAACAGTCTACGATTTGATCGTTCCCGGGAAGACCAGTATTAGTTTCCGATGCACATCTCGTGGCATTCTGTAATCTGTGGAGTATCAGAGTGTTGATAAAACACAGAAATTGCATCGGGATTGAATACAACAGTCACTATGTGCACATTCCTCCATGGGAGTAATGTCTCAAACAGTCTACGCTTTGATCGTTCCATGGAAGAGCAGTAGTAGTTTCCGATGCACATTTGGAGGCATTCTGTAATCTGTGGACTATCAGAGTGTTGATGAAACACAGAAAATGCATCGGGATTGAATACAACATTCTCCATGCGCAGTTTCCTCCATGGGAGTAATGTCTCAAACAGTCTACGCTTTGATCGTTCCCTGGAAGACCAGTAGTAGTTTCCGATTAACATCTGGAGGCATTCTGTAATCTGTGGATTATCAGAGTGTTGATGAAACACAGAAATTTGAATCGGGATTGAATACAACAGTCACCATGCGTACATTCCTCCATAAAAGTAATGTCTTAAACAGTCTACGCTTTGATGGTTTCCTGGAAGACCAGTAGTAGTTTCCGATTCACATGTGGAGGCATTCTGTATTCTGTGGACTATCAGAGTGTTGATGAAACACAGAAATTGCATCGGGATTCAATACAACAGTCATCATGCGCTGTTTCTTACATAAGAGTAATGTCTCAAACAGTCTACGCTTTCATCGTTCCCTGGAGACCAGTAGTAGTTTCCGATGCACATCTCGTGGCATTCTGTAATCTGTGGTCTATCAGAGTGTTGACTAAACACTGTAAATGCATCGGGATTGAATACAACTGTCACCATGCGCCCTTTCCTCAATGGGAGTAATGTAACAAACAGCCTACGCTTTGATCGTTAACTGGAAGACCAGTAGTAGTTTCCGATTAACATCTGGAGGCATTCTGTAATCTGTGGACTATCAGAGTGTTGATGAAACACAGAAATTGCATCGGGATTGAATACATTATTCTCCATGCGCAGTTCCCTCCATAGGAGTAATGTCTCAAACAGTCTACGCTTTGATCGTTCAGTGGAAGGCCAGTAGTAGTTTCAACTGCACATCTGGAGGCATTCTGTAATCTGTTGAGTATCAGAGTGTTGATGAAACACAGAAATTGCATCGGGATTGAATACAACAGTCACCATGCGCACTTTCCTCCATGGGAGTAATGTCTCAAACAGTCTCCGCTTTGATCGTTCCCGGGAAGACGAGTAGTAGTTTCCGATGCATATCTCGTGGCATTCTGTAATCTGTGGACTATCAGAGTGTTGATGAAACACAGAAATTGCATCGGTATTGAATACAACAGTCACCATGAGCACTTTCCTCCATGGGAGTAATGTCTCAAACAGTCTACGCTTTGATCGGTCCCTGGAAGACCAGTTGTAGTTTCCGCTGAACTTCTGGAGGCTTTCTGTAATCTGTGGACTATCAGAGTGTTGATGAAACACAGAAATTGCATCGGGATTGAATACGACAGTCACCATGGGCACTTTCCTCCATGGGAGTAATGTCTCAAAGAGTCTACGCTTTGATCATAGCCGGGAAGACCAGTAGTAGTTTCCGATGCACATCTCGTGGCATTCTGTAATCTGTGGACTATCAGAGTGTTGATGAATCACAGAAAATGCATCGGGATTGGATACAATAGTCATCATGCGCACTTTCCTCCATGGGAGTAATGTCTCAAATAGTCTACGCCCTGATCGTTCCCTGGAAGACCAGTAGTAGTTTCCGATGCACATTTGGAGGCATTCTGTAATCTGTGGAGTATCAGAGTGTTGATGAAACACAGAAATTGCATCGGGATTGAATACAACAGTCACCATTCGCACTTCCATTCATGGGAGTAATGTCCCAAACAGTCTACGGTTTGATCGTTCCCTGGAGGACCAGTAGTAGTTTCCGTTTAACATCTGGAGGCATTTTGTAATCTGTGGACTATCAGAGTGTTGATGAAACACAGAAATTGCATCGGGATTGAATACAACATTCTCCATGCGCAGTTTCCTCCATGGGAGTAATGTCTCAAACAGTCTACGCTTTGATCGTTCCCTGGAAGACCAGTAGTAGTTTCCGATTAACATCTGGAGGCATTCTGTAATCTGTGGACTATCAGAGTGTTCATGAAACACAGAAATTGCATCGGGATTGAATACAACATTCTCCATGCGCAGTTCCCTCCATAGGAGTAATGTCTCAAACAGTCTACGCTTTGATCGTTCAGTGGAAGGCCAGTAGTAGTTTCAACTGCACATCTGGAGGCGTTCTGTAATCTGATGAGTATCAGAGTGTTGATGAAACACAGAAATTGCATCGGGATTGAATACAACAGTCACCATGCGCACTTTTCTCCGTGGGAGTAATGTCTCAAAGAGTCTACGCTTTGATCGTTCCCGGGAAGACCAGTAGTAGTTTCCGATGCACTTCTCGTGGCATTCTGTAATCTGTGGACTATCAGAGTGTTGATGAAACACAGAAAATGCATCGGGATTGAATACAACAGTCACCATGCGCACTTTCCTCCAGGGGGTAATGTCTCAAAGAGTTTACGCTTTGATCGTTCCCTGGAAGACCAGTAGTAGTTTCCGATGCACATTTGGAGGCATTCTGTAAGCTGTGGAGTATCAGAGTGTTGATAAAACACAGAAATTGCATCGGGATTGAATACAACAGTCACTATGCGCACATTCCTCCATGGGAGTAATGTCTCAAACAGTCTACGCTTTGATCGTTCCCTGGAAGAGCAGTAGTAGTTTCCGATGCACATCTGGAGGCATTCTGTAATCTGTGGACTATCAGAGTGTTGATGAAACACAGAAAATGCATCGGGATTGAATACAACAGTCACCATGCGCACTTTCCTCCACGGGAGTAATGTCTCAAACAATCTACGCTTTGATCGTTCCCTGAAAGATCAGTAGTAGTTTCCGATGCACATTTGGAGGCATTCTGTAAACTGTGGAGTATCAGAGTGTTGATGAAACACAGAAATTGCATCGGGATTGAATACAACAGTCACCATGCGCACTTTCCTTCATGGGAGTAATGTCCCAAACAGTCTACGCTTTGATCGTTCCCTGGAGGACCAGTAGTAGTTTCCGATTAACATCTGGAGGCATTTTGTAAACTGTGGACTATCAGAGGGTTGATGAAACACAGAAATTGCATCGGGATTGAATACAACATTCTCCATGCGCAGTTTCCTTCATGGGAGTAATGTCTCAAACAGTCTACGCTTTGATCGTTCCCTGGAAGACCAGTAGTAGTTTCCGATTAACATCTGGAGGCATTCTGTAATCTGTGGACTATCAGAGTGTTGATGAAACACAGAAATTGCATCGGGATTGAATACAACATTCTCCATGCGCAGTTCCCTCCATAGGAGTAATGTCTCAAACAGTCTACGCTTTGATCGTTCAGTGGAAGGCCAGTAGTAGTTTCAACTGCACATCTGGAGGCGTTCTGTAATCTGTTGAGTATCAGAGTGTTGATGAAACACAGAAATTGCATCGGGATTGAATACAACAGTCGCCATGCGCACTTTTCTCCATGGGAGTAATGTCTCAAAGAGTCTACGCTTTGATCGTTCCCGGGAAGACCAGTAGTAGTTTCCGATGCACTTCTCGTGGCATTCTGTAATCTGTGGACTATCATAGTGTTGATGAAACACAGAAAATGCATCGGGATTGAATACAACAGTCACCATGCGCACTTTCCTCCATGGGAGTAATGTCTTAAAAAGTTTACGCTTTGATCGTTCCCTGGAAGACCAGTAGTAGTTTCCGATGCACATTTGGAGGCATTCTGTAATCTGTGGAGTATCAGAGTGTTGATAAAACACAGAAATTGCATCGGGATTGAATACAACAGTCACTATGCGCACATTCCTCCATGGGAGTAATGTCTCAAACAGTCTACGCTTTGATCGTTCCCTGGAAGAGCAGTAGTAGTTTCCGATGCACATCTGGAGGCATTCTGTAATCTGTGGACTATCAGAGTGTTGATGAAACACAGAAATTGCATCGGTATTGAATACAACAGTCACCATGCGCACTTTCCTCCATGGGAGTAATGTCTCAAACAGTCTACGCTTTGATCGGTCCCTGGAAGAGCAGTAATAGTTTCCGATGCACATCTGGATTCATTCTGTAATCTGTGGACTATCAGAGTGTTGATGAAATACAGAAAATGCATCGGGATTGAATACAACAGTCACCATGCGCACTTTCCTCCACGGGAGTAATGTCTCAAACAGTCTACGCTTTGATCGTTCCCTGGAAGACCAGTAGTAGTTTGCGATGCACCTCTGGTGGCATTCTGTAATGTGTAGACTATCAGAGTGTTGATGAAACACAGTAATTGCATCCGCATTGAATATAACAGTCACCATGCTCACTTTCCTCCATGGGAGTAATGTCTCTAACAGTCTACGCTTTGATCGTTCCCTGGAAGACCAGTTGTAGTTTCCGCTGAACTTCTGGAGGCTTTCTGTAATCTGTGGACTATCAGAGTGTTGATGAAACACAGAAATTGCATCGGGATTGAATACGACAGTCACCATGGGCACTTTCCTCCATTCGAGTAATGTCTCAAACAGTCTACGCTTTGATCATTGCCGGGAAGACCAGTAGTAGTTTCCGATGCACATCTCGTGGCATTCTGTAATCTGTGGACTATCAGAGTGTTGATGAATCACAGAAAATGCAGCGGGATTGGATACAACAGTCATCATGCGCACTTTTCTCCATGGGAGTAATGTCTCAAATAGTCTACGCCCTGATCGTTCCCTGGAAGACCAGTAGTAGTTTCCGATGCACATTTGGAGGCATTCTGTAATCTGTGGAGTATCAGAGTGTTGATGAAACACAGAAATTGCATCGGGATTGAATACAACAGTCACCATGCGCACTTCCATTCATGGGAGTAATGTCCCAAACAGTCTACGCTTTGATCGTTCCCTGGAGGACCAGTAGTAGTTTCCGTTTAACATCTGGAGGCATTTTGTAATCTGTGGACTATCAGAGTGTTGATGAAACACAGAAAATGCATCGGGATTGAATACAACAGTCACCATGCGCACTTTCCTCCATGGGAGTAATGTCTCAAAGAGTTTACGCTTTGATCGTTCCCTGGAAGACCAGTAGTAGTTTCCGATGCACATTTGGAGGCATTCTGTAATCTGTGGAGTATCAGAGTGTTGATAAAACACAGAAATTGCATCGGGATTTAATACAACAGTCACTATGTGCACATTCCTCCATGGGAGAAATGTCTCAAACAGTCTACGCTTTGATCGTTCCCTGGAAGAACAGTAGTAGTTTCCGATGCACATCTGGAGGCATTCTGTAATCTGTGGACTATCAGAGTGTTGATGAAACACAGAAAATGCATCGGGATTGAATACAACAGTCACCATGCGCACTTTCCTCCACGGGAGTAATGTCTCAAACAATCTACGCTTTGATCGTTCCCTGAAAGATCAGTAGTAGTTTCCGATGCACATTTGGAGGCATTCTGTAGTCTGTGGAGTATCAGAGTGTTGATGAAACACAGAAATTGCATCGGGATTGAATACAACAGTCACCATGCGCACTTTCCTTCATGGGAGTAATGTCCCAAACAGTCTACGCTTTGATCGTTCCCTGGAGGACCAGTAGTAGTTTCCGATTAACATCTGGAGGCATTTTGTAAACTGTGGACTATCAGAGTGTTGATGAAACACAGAAATTGCATCGGGATTGAATACAACATTCTCCATGCGCAGTTTCCTTCATGGGAGTAATGTCTCAAACAGTCTACGCTTTGATCGTTCCCTGGAAGACCAGTAGTAGTTTCCGATTAACATCTGGAGGCATTCTGTAATCTGTGGACTATCAGAGTGTTGATGAAACACAGAAATTGCATCGGGATTGAATACAACATTCTCCATGCGCAGTTCCCTCCATAGGAGTAATGTCTCAAACAGTCTACGCTTTGATCGTTCAGTGGAAGGCCAGTAGTAGTTTCAACTGCACATCTGGAGGCGTTCTGTAATCTGTTGAGTATCAGAGTGTTGATGAAACACCGAAATTGCATCGGGATTGAATACAACAGTCGCCATGCGCACTTTTCTCCATGGGAGTAATGTCTCAAAGAGTCTACGCTTTGATCGTTCCCGGGAAGACCAGTAGTAGTTTCCGATGCACTTCTCGTGGCATTCTGTAATCTGTGGACTATCAGAGTGTTGATGAAACACAGAAAATGCATCGGGATTGAATACAACAGTCTCCATGCGCACTTTCCTCCACGGGAGTAATGTCTCAAACAATCTACGCTTTGATCGTTCCCTGAAAGACCAGTAGTAGTTTCCGATGCACATTTGGAGGCATTCTGTAATATGTGGAGTATCAGAGTGTTGATGAAACACAGAAATTGCATCGGGATTGAATACAACAGTCACCATGCGCACTTTCCTTCATGGGAGTAATGTCCCAAACAGTCTACGCTTTGATCGTTCTCTGGAGGGTCAGTAGTAGTTTCCGATTAACATCTGGAGGCATTTTGTAAACTGTGGACTATCAGAGTGTTGATGAAACACAGAAATTGCATCGGGATTGAATACAACAGTCACCATGCGTACATTCCTCTATAAAAGTAATGTCTCAAACAGTCTACGCTTTGATGGTTTCCTGGAAGACCAGTAGTAGTTTCCGATGCACCTCTGGTGGCATTCTGTAATCTGTAGACTATCAGAGTGTTGATGAAACACAGTAATTGCATCCGGATTGAATAAAACACTCACCATGCTCACTTTCCTCCATGGGAGTAATGTCTCTAACAGTCTACGCTTTGATCGATCCCTGGAAGACCAGTAGTAGTTTCCGATGAACTTCTGGAGGCTTTCTGTTATCTGTGGACTATCAGAGTGTTTATGAAACACAGAAATTGCATCGGGATTGAATACGACAGTCACCATGCGCACTTTCCTCCATGGGAGTAATGTCTCAAACAGTCTACGATTTGATCGTTCCCGGGAAGACCAGTATTAGTTTCCGATGCACATCTCGTGGCATTCTGTAATCTGTGGAGTATCAGAGTGTTGATAAAACACAGAAATTGCATCGGGATTGAATACAACAGTCACTATGCGCACATTCCTCCATGGGAGTAATGTCTCAAACAGTCTACGCTTTGATCGTTCCCTGGAAGAGCAGTAGTAGTTTCCGATGCACATCTGGAGGCATTCTGTAATCTGTGGACTATCAGAGTGTTGATGAAACACAGAAAATGCATCGGGATTGAATACAACATTCTCCATGCGCAGTTTCCTCCATGTGAGTAATGTCTCAAACAGTCTACGTTTTGATCGTTCCCTGGAAGACCAGTAGTAGTTTCCGATTAACATCTGGAGGCGTTCTGTAATCTGTGGATTATCAGAGTGTTGATGAAACACAGAAATTGAATCGGGATTGAATACAACAGTCACCATGCGTACATTCCTCCATAAAAGTAATGTCTTAAACAGTCTACGCTTTGATGGTTTCCTGGAAGACCAGTAGTAGTTTCCGATTCACATGTGGAGGCATTCTGTATTCTGTGGACTATCAGAGTGTTGATGAAACACAGAAATTGCATCGGGATTCAATACAACAGTCACCATGCGCTGTTTCTTACATAAGAGTAATGTCTCAAACAGTCTACGCTTTCATCGTTCCCTGGAGACCAGTAGTAGTTTCCGATGCACATCTCGTGGCATTCTGTAATCTGTGGTCTATCAGAGTGTTGACTAAACACTGTAAATGCATCGGGATTGAATACAACTGTCACCATGCGCCCTATCCTCAATGGGAGTAATGTAACAAAAAGCCTACGCTTTGATCGTTAACTGGAAGACCAGTAGTAGTTTCCGATTAACATCTGGAGGCATTCTGTAATCTGTGGACTATCAGAGTGTTGATGAAACACAGAAATTGCATCGGGATTGAATACATTATTCTCCATGCGCAGTTCCCTCCATAGGAGTAATGTCTCAAACAGTCTACGCTTTGATCGTTCAGTGGAAGGCCAGTAGTAGTTTCAACTGCACATCTGGAGGCATTCTGTAATCTGTTGAGTATCAGAGTGTTGATGAAACACAGATATTGCATCGGGATTGAATACAACAGTCACCATGCGCACTTTCCTCCATGGGAGTAATGTCTCAAAGAGTCTACGCTTTGATCGTTCCCGGGAAGACCAGTAGTAGTTTCCGATGAACTTCTCGTGGCATTCTGTAATCTGTGGACTATCAGAGTGTTGATGAAACACAGAAAATGCATCGGGATTGAATACAACAGTCACCATGCGCACTTTCAACAATGGGAGTAATGTCTCAAACAATCTACTCTTTGATCGTTCCCTGGAAGAACAGTAGTAGTTTCCAATGCACCTCTGGTGGCATTCTGTAATCTGTAGACTATCAGAGTGTTGATGAAACACAGTAATTGCATCCGGATTGAATAAAACACTCACCATGCTCACTTTCCTCCACGGGAGTAATGTCTCTAACAGTCTACGCTTTGATCGTTCCCTGGAAGACCAGTAGTAGTTTCCGATGAACTTCTGCATGCTTTCTGTAATCTGTGGACTATCAGAGTGTTGATGAAACACAGAAATTGCATCGGGATTGAATACGACAGTCACCATGCGCACTTTCCTCCATGGGAGTAATGTCTCAAACAGTCTCCGCTTTGATCGTTCCCGGGAAGACCAGTAGTAGTTTCCGATGCTCATCTCGTGGCATTCGGTAATCTGTGGACTATCGGAGTGTTGATGAAACACAGAAATTGCATCGGTATTGAATACAACAGTCACCATGCGCACTTTCCTCCATGGGAGTAATGTCTCAAACAGTCTACGCTTTGATCGGTCCCTGGAAGAGCAGTAATAGTTTCCGATGCACATCTGGAGGCATTCTGTAATCTGTGGACTATCAGAGTGTTGATGAAACACAGAAAATGCATCGGGATTGAATACAACAGTCACCATGCGCACTTTCCTCCACGGGAGTAATGTCTCAAACAGTCTACGCTTTGATCGTTCAATGGAAGACCAGTAGTAGTTTCCGATTAACATCTGGAGGCATTCTGTAATCTGTGGATTATCAGAGTGTTGATGAAACACAGAAATTGAATCGGGATTGAATACAACAGTCACCATGCGTACATTCCTCCATAAAAGTAATGTCTTAAACAGTCTACGCTTTGATGGTTTCCTGGAAGACCAGTAGTAGTTTCCGATTCACATGTGGAGGCATTCTGTATTCTGTGGACTATCAGAGTGTTGATGAAACACAGAAATTGCATCGGGATTCAATACAACAGTCACCATGCGCTGTTTCTTACATAAGAGTAATGTCTCAAACAGTCTACGCTTTCATCGTTCCCTGGAGACCAGTAGTAGTTTCCGATGCACATCTCGTGGCATTCTGTAATCTGTGGTCTATCAGAGTGTTGACTAAACACTGTAAATGCATCGGGATTGAATACAACAGTCACCATGCGCCCTATCCTCAATGGGAGTAATGTAACAAACAGCCTACGCTTTGATCGTTAACTGGAAGACCAGTAGTAGTTTCCGATTAACATCTGGAGGCATTCTGTAATCTGTGGACTATCAGAGTGTTGATGAAACACAGAAATTGCATCGGGATTGAATATATTATTCTCCATGCGCAGTTCCCTCCATAGGAGTAATGTCTCAAACAGTCTACGCTTTGATCGTTCAGTGGAAGGCCAGTAGTAGTTTCAACTGCACATCTGGAGGCATTCTGTAATCTGTTGAGTATCAGAGTGTTGATGAAACACAGAAATTGCATCGGGATTCAATACAACAGTCACCATGCGCACTTTCCTCCATGGGAGTAATGTCTCAAAGAGTCTACGCTTTGATCGTTCCCAGGAAGACCAGTAGTAGTTTCCGATGCACTTCTCGTGGCATTCTGTAATCTGTGGACTATCAGAGTGTTGATGAAACCCAGAAAATGCATCGGGATTGAATACAACAGTCACCATGCGCACTTTCCTCAACGGGAGTAATGTCTAAAACAATCTACTCTTTGATCGTTCCCTGGAAGAACAGTAGTAGTTTCCAATGCACCTCTGGTGGCATTCTGTAATCTGTAGACTATCAGAGTGTTGATGAAATACAGTAATTGCATCCGGATTGAATAAAACACTCACCATGCTCACTTTCCTCCACGGGAGTAATGTCTCTAACAGTCTACGCTTTGATCGTTCCCTGGAAGACCAGTAGTAGTTTCCGATGAACTTCTGCATGCTTTCTGTAATCTGTGGACTATCAGAGTGTTGATGAAACACAGAAATTGCATCGGGATTGAATACGACAGTCACCATGCGCACTTTCCTCCATGGGAGTAATGCCTCAAACAGTCTCCGCTTTGATCGTTCCCGGGAAGACCAGTAGTAGTTTCCGATGCTCATCTCGTGGCATTCGGTAATCTGTGGACTATCGGAGTGTTGATGAAACACAGAAATTGCATCGGTATTGAATACAACAGTCACCATGCGCACTTTCCTCCATGGGAGTAATGTCTCAAACAGTCTACGCTTTGATCGGTCCCTGGAAGAGCAGTAATAGTTTCCGATGCACATCTGGAGGCATTCTGTAATCTGTGGACTATCAGAGTGTTGATGAAACACAGAAAATGCATCGGGATTGAATACAACAGTCACCATGCGCACTTTCCTCCACGGGAGTAATGTCTCAAACAGTCTACGCTTTGATCGTTCCCTGGAAGACCAGTAGTAGTTTGCGATGCACCTCTGGTGGCATTCTGTAATGTGTAGACTATCAGAGTGTTGATGAAACACAGTAATTGCATCCGCATTGAATATAACAGTCACCATGCTCACTTTCCTCCATGGGAGTAATGTCTCTAACAGTCTACGCTTTGATCGTTCCCTGGAAGACCAGTTGTAGTTTCCGCTGAACTTCTGGAGGCTTTCTGTAATCTGTGGACTATCAGAGTGTTGATGAAACACAGAAATTGCATCGGGATTGAATACGACAGTCACCATGGGCACTTTCCTCCATTCGAGTAATGTCTCAAACAGTCTACGCTTTGATCATTGCCGGGAAGACCAGTAGTAGTTTCCGATGCACATCTCGTGGCATTCTGTAATCTGTGGACTATCAGAGTGTTGATGAATCACAGAAAATGCAGCGGGATTGGATACAACAGTCATCATGCGCACTTTTCTCCATGGGAGTAATGTCTCAAATAGTCTACGCCCTGATCGTTCCCTGGAAGACCAGTAGTAGTTTCCGATGCACATTTGGAGGCATTCTGTAATCTGTGGACTATCAGAGTGTTGATGAAACACAGAAAATGCATCGGGATTGAATACAACAGTCACCATGCGCACTTTCCTCCATGGGAGTAATGTCTCAAAGAGTTTACGCTTTGATCGTTCCCTGGAAGACCAGTAGTAGTTTCCGATGCACATTTGGAGGCATTCTGTAATCTGTGGAGTATCAGAGTGTTGATAAAACACAGAAATTGCATCGGGATTTAATACAACAGTCACTATGTGCACATTCCTCCATGGGAGAAATGTCTCAAACAGTCTACGCTTTGATCGTTCCCTGGAAGAACAGTAGTAGTTTCCGATGCACATCTGGAGGCATTCTGTAATCTGTGGACTATCAGAGTGTTGATGAAACACAGAAAATGCATCGGGATTGAATACAACAGTCACCATGCGCACTTTCCTCCACGGGAGTAATGTCTCAAACAATCTACGCTTTGATCGTTCCCTGAAAGATCAGTAGTAGTTTCCGATGCACATTTGGAGGCATTCTGTAGTCTGTGGAGTATCAGAGTGTTGATGAAACACAGAAATTGCATCGGGATTGAATACAACAGTCACCATGCGCACTTTCCTCCATGGGAGTAATGTCTCAAAGAGTTTACGCTTTGATCGTTCCCTGGAAGACCAGTAGTAGTTTCCGATGCACATTTGGAGGCATTCTGTAATCTGTGGAGTATCAGAGTGTTGATAAAACACAGAAATTGCATCGGGATTGAATACAACAGTCACTATGCGCACATTCCTCCATGGGAGTAATGTCTCAAACAGTCTACGCTTTGATCGTTCCCTGGAAGAGCAGTAGTAGTTTCCGATGCACATCTGGAGGCATTCTGTAATCTGTGGACTATCAGAGTGTTGATGAAACACAGAAAATGCATCGGGATTGAATACAACAGTCACCATGCGCACTTCCCTCCACGGGAGTAATGTCTCAAACAATCTACGCTTTGATCGTTCCCTGAAAGATCAGTAGTAGTTTCCGATGCACATTTGGAGGCATTCTGTAATCTGTGGAGTATCAGAGTGTTGATGAAACACAGAATTTGCATCGGGATTGAATACAACAGTCACCATGCGCACTTTCCTTCATGGGAGTAATGTCCCAAACAGTCTACGCTTCGATCGTTCCCTGGAGGACCAGTAGTAGTTTCCGATTAACATCTGGAGGCATTTTGTAAACTGTGGACTATCAGAGTGTTGATGAAACACAGAAATTGCATCGGGATTGAATACAACATTCTCCATGCGCAGTTTCCTTCATGGGAGTAATGTCTCAATCAGTCTACGCTTTGATCGTTCAGTGGAAGGCCAGTAGTAGTTTCAACTGCACATCTGGAGGCATTCTGTAATCTGTTGAGTATCAGAGTGTTGATGAAACACAGAAATTGCATCGGGATTGAATACAACAGTCACCATGCGCACTTTCCTCCATGGGAGTAATGTCTCAAAGAGTCTACGCTTTGATCGTTCCCGGGAAGACCAGTAGTAGTTTCCGATGCACTTCTCGTGGCATTCTGTAATCTGTGGACTATCAGAGTGTTGATGAAACACAGAAAATGCATCGGGATTGAATACAACAGTCACCATGCGCACTTTCCTCAACGGGAGTAATGTCTCAAACAATCTACTCTTTGATCGTTCCCTGGAAGAACAGTAGTAGTTTCCAATGCACCTCTGGTGGCATTCTGTAATCTGTAGACTATCAGAGTGTTGATGAAACACAGTAATTGCATCCGGATTGAATAAAACACTCACCATGCTCACTTTCCTCCACGGGAGTAATGTCTCTAACAGTCTACGCTTTGATCGTTCCCTGGAAGACCAGTAGTAGTTTCCGATGAACTTCTGCAAGCTTTCTGTAATCTGTGGACTATCAGAGTGTTGATGAAACACAGAAATTGCATCGGGATTGAATACGACAGTCACCATGCGCACTTTCCTCCATGGGAGTAATGTCTCAAACAGTCTCCGCTTTGATCGTTCCCTGGAAGACCAGTAGTAGTTTCCGATTAACATCTGGAGGCATTCTGTAATCTGTGGACTATCAGAGTGTTGATGAAACACAGAAATTGCATCGGGATTGAATACAACAGTCACCATGCGTACATTCCTCCATAAAAGTAATGTCTCAAACAGTCTACGCTTTGATGGTTTCCTGGAAGACCAGTAGTAGTTTCCGATTCACATGTGGAGGCATTCTGTAATCTGTGGACTATCAGAGTGTTGATGAAACACAGAAAATGCATCGGGATTTCATACAACAGTCACCATGCGCACTTTCCTCCACGGGAGTAATGTCTCAAACAATCTACGCTTTGATCGTTCCCTGGAAGACCAGTAGTAATTTCCGATGCACCTCTGGTGGCATTCTGTAATCTGTAGACTATCAGAGTGTTGATGAAACACAGTAATTGCATCCGGATTGAATAAAACACTCACCATGCTCACTTTCCTCCATGGGAGTAATGTCTCTAAGAGTCTACGCTTTGATCGATCCCTGGAAGACCAGTAGTAGTTTCCGATGAACTTCTGGAGGCTTTCTGTAATCTGTGGACTATCAGAGTGTTTATGAAACACAGAAATTGCATCGGGATTGAATACGACAGTCACCATGCGCACTTTCCTCCATGGGAGTAATGTCTCAAACAGTCTACGATTTGATCGTTCCCGGGAAGACCAGTATTAGTTTCCGATGCACATCTCGTGGCATTCTGTAATCTGTGGAGTATCAGAGTGTTGATAAAACACAGAAATTGCATCGGGATTGAATACAACAGTCACTATGCGCACATTCCTCCATGGGAGTAATGCCTCAAACAGTCTACGCTTTGATCGTTCCCTGGAAGAGCAGTAGTAGTTTCCGATGCACATCTGGAGGCATTCTGTAATCTGTGGACTATCAGAGTGTTGATGAAACACAGAAAATGCATCGGGATTGAATACAACAGTCACCATGCGCACTTCCCTCCACGGGAGTAATGTCTCAAACAATCTACGCTTTGATCGTTCCCTGAAAGATCAGTAGTAGTTTCCGATGCACATTTGGAGGCATTCTGTAATCTGTGGACTATCAGAGTGTTGATGAAACACAGAAATTGCATCGGGATTGAATACAACAGTCACCATGCGTACATTCCTCTATAAAGTAATGTCTCAAACAGTCTACGCTTTGATGGTTTCCTGGAAGACCAGTAGTAGTTTCCGATTCACATGTGGAGGCATTCTGTAATCTGTGGACTATCAGAGTGTTGATGAAACACAGAAAATGCATCGGGATTGAATACAACAGTCACCATGCGCACTTTCCTCCAAGGGAGTAATGTCTCAAACAATCTACGCTTTGATCGTTCCCTGGAAGACCAGTAGTAGTTTCCGATGCATCTCTGGTGGCATTCTGTAATCTGTAGACTATCAGAGTGTTGATGAAACACAGTAATTGCATCCGGAATGAATAAAACACTCACCATGCTCACTTTCCTCCATGGGAGTAATGTCTTAAACAGTCTACGCTTTGATCGATCCCTGGAAGACCAGTAGTAGTTTCCGATTCACATGTGGAGGCATTCTGTATTCTGTGGACTATCAGAGTGTTGATGAAACACAGAAATTGCATCGGGATTCAATACAACAGTCACCATGCGCTGTTTCTTACATAAGAGTAATGTCTCAAACAGTCTACGCTTTCATCGTTCCCTGGAGACCAGTAGTAGTTTCCGATGCACGTCTCGTGGCATTCTGTAATCTGTGGTCTATCAGAGTGTTGACTAAACACTGTAAATGCATCGGGATTGAATACAACAGTCACCATGCGCCCTTTCCTCAATGGGAGTAATGTAACAAACAGCCTACGCTTTGATCGTTAACTGGAAGACCAGTAGTAGTTTCCGATTAACATCTGCAGGCATTCTGTAATCTGTGGACTATCAGAGTGTTGATGAAACACAGAAATTGCATCGGGATTGAATACAACATTCTCCATGCGCAGTTCCCTCCATAGGGGTAATGTCTCAAACAGTCTACGCTTTGATCGTTCAGTGGAAGGCCAGTAGTAGTTTCAACTGCACATCTGGAGGCATTCTGTAATCTGTTGAGTATCAGAGTGTTGATGAAACACAGAAATTGCATCGGGATTGAATACAACAGTCACCATGCGCACTTTCCTCCATGGGAGTAATGTCTCAAAGAGTCTACGCTTTGATCGTTCCCGGGAAGACCAGTAGTAGTTTCCGATGCACTTCTCGTGGCATTCTGTAATCTGTGGACTATCAGAGTGTTGATGAAACACAGAAAATGCATCGGGATTGAATACAACAGTCACCATGCGCACTTTCCTCAACGGGAGTAATGTCTCAAGCAATCTACTCTTTGATCGTTCCCTGGAAGAACAGTAGTAGTTTCCAATGCACCTCTGGTGGCATTCTGTAATCTGTAGACTATCAGAGTGTTGATGAAACACAGTAATTGCATCCGGATTGAATAAAACACTCACCATGCTCACTTTCCTCCACGGGAGTAATGTCTCTAACAGTCTACGCTTTGATCGTTCCCTGGAAGACCAGTAGTAGTTTCCGATGAACTTCTGCAAGCTTTCTGTAATCTGTGGACTATCAGAGTGTTGATGAAACACAGAAATTGCATCGGGATTGAATACGACAGTCACCATGCGCACTTTCCTCCATGGGAGTAATGTCTCAAACAGTCTCCGCTTTGATCGTTCCCGGGAAGACCAGTAGTAGCTTCCGATGCACATCTCGTGGCATTCTGTAATCTGTGGACTATCAGAGTGTTGATGAAACACAGAAATTGCATCGGGATTGAATACAACAGTCACCATGCGTACATTCCTCCATAAAAGTAATGTCTCAAACAGTCTACGCTTTGATGGTTTCCTGGAAGACCAGTAGTAGTTTCCGATTCACATGTGGAGGCATTCTGTAATCTGTGGACTATCAGAGTGTTGATGAAACACAGAAAATGCATCGGGATTGAATACAACAGTCACCATGCGCACTTTCCTCCACGGGAGTAATGTCTCAAACAATCTACGCTTTGATCGTTCCCTGGAAGACCAGTAGTAATTTCCGATGCACCTCTGGTGGCATTCTGTAATCTGTAGACTATCAGAGTGTTGATGAAACACAGTAATTGCATCCGGATTGAATAAAACACTCACCATGCTCACTTTCCTCCATGGGAGTAATGTCTCTAAGAGTCTACGCTTTGATCGATCCCTGGAAGACCAGTAGTAGTTTCCGATGAACTTCTGGAGGCTTTCTGTAATCTGTGGACTATCAGAGTGTTTATGAAACACAGAAATTGCATCGGGATTGAATACGACAGTCACCATGCGCACTTTCCTCCATGGGAGTAATGTCTCAAACAGTCTACGATTTGATCGTTCCCGGGAAGACCAGTATTAGTTTCCGATGCACATCTCGTGGCATTCTGTAATCTGTGGAGTATCAGAGTGTTGATAAAACACAGAAATTGCATCGGGATTGAATACAACAGTCACTATGCGCACATTCCTCCATGGGAGTAATGTCTCAAACAGTCTACGCTTTGATCGTTCCCTGGAAGAGTAGTAGTAGTTTCCGATGCACATCTGGAGGCATTCTGTAATCTGTGGACTATCAGAGTGTTGATGAAACACAGAAAATGCATCGGGATTGAATACGACAGTCACCATGCGCACTTTCCTCCATGGGAGTAATGTCTCAAACAGTCTACGATTTGATCGTTCCCGGGAAGACCAGTATTAGTTTCCGATGCACATCTCGTGGCATTCTGTAATCTGTGGAGTATCAGAGTGTTGATAAAACACAGAAATTGCATCGGGATTGAATACAACAGTACCGTGCGCACTTTCCTTCATGGGAGTAATGTCCCAAACAGTCTACGCTTTGATCGTTCCCTGGAGGACCAGTAGTAGTTTCCGATTAACATCTGGAGGCATTTTGTAAACTGTGGACTATCAGAGTGTTGATGAAACACAGATATTGCATCGGGATTGAATACAACATTCTCCATGCGCAGTTTCCTTCATGGGAGTAATGTCTCAAACAGTCTACGCTTTGATCGTTCCCTGGAAGACCAGTAGTAGTTTCCGATTAACATCTGGAGGCATTCTGTAATCTGTGGACTATCAGAGTGTTGATGAAACACAGAAATTGCATCGGGATTGAATACAACAGTCACCATGCGTACATTCCTCTATAAAAGTAATGTCTCAAACAGTCTACGTTTTGATGGTTTCCTGGAAGACCAGTAGTAGTTTCCGATTCACATGTGGAGGCATTCTGTAATCTGTGGACTATCAGAGTGTTGATGAAACACAGAAAATGCATCGGGATTGAATACAACAGTCACCATGCGCACTTTCCTCCAAGGGAGTAATGTCTCAAACAATCTACGCTTTGATCGTTCCCTGGAAGACCAGTAGTAGTTTCCGATGCACCTCTGGTGGCATTCTGTAATCTGTAGACTATCAGAGTGTTGATGAAACACAGTAATTGCATCCGGATTGAATAAAACACTCACCATGCTCACTTTCCTCCATGGGAGTAATGTCTCTAACAGTCTACGCTTTGATCGATCCCTGGAAGACCAGTAGTAGTTTCCGATTAACATCTGGAGGCATTCTGTAATCTGTGGATTATCAGAGTGTTGATGAAACACAGAAATTGCATCGGGATTGAATACAACAGTCACCATGCGTACATTCCTCCATAAAAGTAATGTCTTAAACAGTCTACGCTTTGATGGTTTCCTGGAAGACCAGTAGTAGTTTCCGATTAACATCTGGAGGCATTCTGTATTCTGTGGACTATCAGAGTGTTGATGAAACACAGAAATTGCATCGCGATTCAATACAACAGTCACCATGCGCTGTTTCTTACATAAGAGTAATGTCTCAAACAGTCTACGCTTTCATCGTTCCCTGGAGACCAGTAGTAGTTTCCGATGCACGTCTCGTGGCATTCTGTAATCTGTGGTCTATCAGAGTGTTGACTAAACACTGTAAATGCATCGGGATTGAATACAACTGTCACCATGCGCCCTTTCCTCAATGGGAGTAATGTAACAAACAGCCTACGCTTTGATCGTTAACTGGAAGACCAGTAGTAGTTTCCGATTAACATCTGCAGGCATTCTGTAATCTGTGGACTATCAGAGTGTTGATGAAACACAGAAATTGCATCGGGATTGAATACAACATTCTCCATGCGCAGTTCCCTCCATAGGGGTAATGTCTCAAACAGTCTACGCTTTGATCGTTCAGTGGAAGGCCAGTAGTAGTTTCAACTGCACATCTGGAGGCATTCTGTAATCTGTTGAGTATCAGAGTGTTGATGAAACACAGAAATTGCATCGGGATTGAATACAACAGTCACCATGCGCACTTTCCTCCATGGGAGTAATGTCTCAAAGAGTCTACGCTTTGATCGTTCCCGGGAAGACCAGTAGTAGTTTCCGATGCACTTCTCGTGGCATTCTGTAATCTGTGGACTATCAGAGTGTTGATGAAACACAGAAAATGCATCGGGATTGAATACAACAGTCACCATGCGCACTTTCCTCAACGGGAGTAATGTCTCAAACAATCTACTCTTTGATCGTTCCCTGGAAGAACAGTAGTAGTTTCCAATGCACCTCTGGTGGCATTCTGTAATCTGTAGACTATCAGAGTGTTGATGAAACACAGTAATTGCATCCGGATTGAATAAAACACTCACCATGCTCACTTTCCTCCACGGGAGTAATGTCTCTAACAGTCTACGCTTTGATCGTTCCCTGGAAGACCAGTAGTAGTTTCCGATGAACTTCTGCAGGCTTTCTGTAATCTGTGGACTATCAGAGTGTTGATGAAACACAGAAATTGCATCGGGATTGAATACGACAGTCACCATGCGCACTTTCCTCCATGGGAGTAATGTCTCAAACAGTCTCCGCTTTGATCGTTCCCGGGAAGACCAGTAGTAGCTTCCGATGCACATCTCGTGGCATTCTGTAATCTGTGGACTATCAGAGTGTTGATGAAACACAGAAATTGCATCGGGATTGAATACAACAGTCACCATGCGTACATTCCTCCATAAAAGTAATGTCTCAAACAGTCTACGCTTTGATGGTTTCCTGGAAGACCAGTAGTAGTTTCCGATTCACATGTGGAGGCATTCTGTAATCTGTGGACTATCAGAGTGTTGATGAAACGCAGAAAATGCATCGGGATTGAATACAACAGTCACCATGCGCACTTTCCTCCACGGGAGTAATGTCTCAAACAATCTACGCTTTGATCGTTCCCTGGAAGACCAGTAGTAATTTCCGATGCACCTCTGGTGGCATTCTGTAATCTGTAGACTATCAGAGTGTTGATGAAACACAGTAATTGCATCCGGATTGAATAAAACACTCACCATGCTCACTTTCCTCCATGGGAGTAATGTCTCTAAGAGTCTACGCTTTGATCCATCCCTGGAAGACCAGTAGTAGTTTCCGATGAACTTCTGGAGGCTTTCTGTAATCTGTGGACTATCAGAGTGTTTATGAAACACAGAAATTGCATCGGGATTGAATACGACAGTCACCATGCGCACTTTCCTCCATGGGAGTAATGTCTCAAACAGTCTGCGATTTGATCGTTCCCGGGAAGACCAGTATTAGTTTCCGATGCACATCTCGTGGCATTCTGTAATCTGTGGAGTATCAGAGTGTTGATAAAACACGGAAATTGCATCGGGATTGAATACAACAGTCACTATGCGCACATTCCTCCATGGGAGTAATGTCTCAAACAGTCTACGCTTTGATCGTTACCTGGAAGAGCAGTAGTAGTTTCCGATGCACATCTGGAGGCATTCTGTAATCTGTGGACTATCAGAGTGTTGATGAAACACAGAAAATGCATCGGGATTGAATACAACATTCTCCATGCGCAGTTTCCTCTATGGGAGTAATGTCTCAAACAGTCTACGCTTTGATCGTTCCCTGGAAGACCAGTAGTAGTTTCCGATTAACATCTGGAGGCATTCTGTAATCTGTGGATTATCAGAGTGTTGATGAAACACAGAAATTGCATCGGGATTGAATACAACAGTCACCATGCGTACATTCCTCCATAAAAGTAATGTCTTAAACAGTCTACGCTTTGATGGTTTCCTGGAAGACCAGTAGTAGTTTCCGATTCACATGTGGAGGCATTCTGTATTCTGTGGACTATCAGAGTGTTGATGAAACACAGAAATTGCATCGGGATTCAATACAACAGTCACCATGCGCTGTTTGTTACATAAGAGTAATGTCTCAAACAGTCTACGCTTTCATCGTTCCGTGGAGACCAGTAGTAGTTTCCGATGCACATCTCGTGGCATTCTGTAATCTGTGGTCTATCAGAGTGTTGACTAAACACTGTAAATGCATCGGGATTGAATACAACTGTCACCATGCGCCCTTTCCTCAATGGGAGTAATGTAACAAACAGCCTACGCTTTGATCGTTAACTGGAAGACCAGTAGTAGTTTCCGATTCACATGTGGAGGCATTCTGTAATCTGTGGACTATCAGAGTGTTGATGAAACACAGAAAATGCATCGGGATTGAATACAACAGTCACCATGCGCACTTTCCTCCACGGGAGTAATGTCTCAAACAATCTACGCTTTGATCGTTCCCTGGAAGACCAGTAGTAGTTTCCGATGCACCTCTGGTGGCATTCTGTAATCTGTAGACTATCAGAGTGTTGATGAAACACAGTAGTTGCATCCGGATTGAATAAAACACTCACCATGCTCACTCTCCTCCATGGGAGTAATGTCTCTAAGAGTCTACGCTTTGATCGATCCCTGGAAGACCAGTAGTAGTTTCCGATGAACTTCTGGAGGCTTTCTGTAATCTGTGGACTATCAGAGTGTTTATGAAACACAGAAATTGCATCGGGATTGAATACGACAGTCACCATGCGCACTTTCCTCCATGGGAGTAATGTCTTAAACAGTCTACGATTTGATCGTTCCCGGGAAGACCAGTATTAGTTTCCGATGCACATCTCGTGGCATTCTGTAATCTGTGGAGTATCAGAGTGTTGATAAAACACGGAAATTGCATCGGGATTGAATACAACAGACACTATGCGCACATTCCTCCATTTGAGTAATGTCTCAAACAGTCTACGCTTTGATCGTTCCCTGGAAGAGCAGTAGTAGTTTCCGATGCACATCTGGAGGCATTCTGTAATCTGTGGACTATCAGAGTGTTGATGAAACACAGAAAATGCATCGGGATTGAATACAACATTCTCCATGCGCAGTTTCCTCTATGGGAGTAATGTCTCAAACAGTCTACGCTTTGATCGTTCCCTGGAAGACCAGTAGTAGTTTCCGATTAACATCTGGAGGCATTCTGTAATCTGTGGATTATCAGAGTGTTGATGAAACACAGAAATTGCATCGGGATTGAATACAACAGTCACCATGCGTACATTCCTCCATAAAAGTAATGTCTTAAACAGTCTACGCTTTGATGGTTTCCTGGAAGACCAGTAGTAGTTTCCGATTTACATGTGGAGGCATTCTGTATTCTGTGGACTATCAGAGTGTTAATGAAACACAGAAATTGCATCGGGATTCAATACAACAGTCACCATGCGCTGTTTCTTACATAAGAGTAATGTCTCAAACAGTCTACGCTTTCATCGTTCCCTGGAGACCAGTAGTAGTTTCCGATGCACATCTCGTGGCATTCTGTAATCTGTGGTCTATCAGAGTGTTGACTAAACACTGTAAATGCATCGGGATTGAATACAACTGTCACCATGCGCCCTTTCCTCAATGGGAGTAATGTAACAAACAGCCTACGCTTTGATCGTTAACTGGAAGACCAGTGGTAGTTTCCGATTAACATCTGGAGGCATTCTGTAATCTGTGGACTATCAGAGTGTTGATGAAACACAGAAATTGCATCGGGATTGAATACAACATTCTCCATGCGCAGTTCCCTCCATAGGAGTAATGTCTCAAACAGTCTACGCTTTGATCGTTCAGTGGAAGGCCAGTAGTAGTTTCAACTGCACATCTGGAGGCATTCTGTAATCTGTTGAGTATCAGAGTGCTGATGAATCACAGAAATTGCATCGGGATTGAATACAACAGTCACCATGCGCACTTTCCTCCATGGGAGTAATGTCTCAAAGAGTCTACGCTTTGATCGTTCCCGGGAAGACCAGTAGTAGTTTCCGATGCACTTCTCGTGGCATTCTGTAATCTGTGGACTATCAGAGTGTTGATGAAACACAGAAAATGCATCGGGATTGAATACAACAGTCACCATGCGCACTTTCCTCAACGGGAGTAATGTCTCAAACAATCTACTCTTTGATCGTTCCCTGGATGAACAGTAGTAGTTTCCAATGCACCTCTGGTGGCATTCTGTAATCTGTAGACTATCAGAGTGTTGATGAAACACAGTAATTGCATCCGGATTGAATAAAACACTCACCATGCTCACTTTCCTCCACGGGAGTAATGTCTCTAACAGTCTACGCTTTGATCGTTCCCTGGAAGACCAGTAGTAGTTTCCGATGAACTTCTGCAGGCTTTCTGTAATCTGTGGACTATCAGAGTGTTGATGAAACACAGAAATTGCATCGGGATTGAATACAACAGTCACCATGCGTACATTCCTTCATAAAAGTAATGTCTCAAACAGTCTACGCTTTGATGGTTTCCTGGAAGACCAGTAGTAGTTTCCGATTCACATGTGGAGGCATTCTGTAATCTGTGGACTATCAGAGTGTTGATGAAACACAGAAAATGCATCGGGATTGAATACAACAGTCACCATGCGCACTTTCCTCCACGGGAGTAATGTCTCAAACAATCTACGCTTTGATCGTTCCCTGGAAGACCAGTAGTAGTTTCCGATGCACCTCTGGTGGCATTCTGTAATCTGTAGACTATCAGAGTGTTGATGAAACACAGTAATTGCATCCGGATTGAATAAAACACTCACCATGCTCACTTTCCTCCATGGGAGCAATGTCTCTAAGAGTCTACGCTTTGATCGATCCCTGGAAGACCAGTAGTAGTTTCCGATGAACTTCTGGAGGCTTTCTGTAATCTGTGGACTATCAGAGTGTTTATGAAACACAGAAATTGCATCGGGACTGAATACGACAGTCACCATGCGCACTTTCCTCCATGGGAGTAATGTCTCAAACAGTCTACGATTTGATCGTTCCCGGGAAGACCAGTATTAGTTTCCGATGCACATCTCGTGGCATTCTGTAATCTGTGGAGTATCAGAGTGTTGATAAAACACGGAAATTGCATCGGGATTGAATACAACAGTCACTATGCGCACATTCCTCCATGGGAGTAATGTCTCAAACAGTCTACGTTTTGATCGTTCCCTGGAAGAGCAGTAGTAGTTTCCGATGCACATCTGGAGGCATTCTGTAATCTGTGGACTATCAGAGTGTTGATGAAACACAGAAATTGCATCGGGATTGAATACAACATTCTCCATGCGCAGTTTCCTCCATGGGAGTAATGTCTCAAACAGTCTACGCTTTGATCGTTCCCTGGAAGACCAGTAGTAGTTTCCGATTAACATCTGGAGGCATTCTGTAATCTGTGGATTATCAGAGTGTTGATGAAACACAGAAATTGCATCGGGATTGAATACAACAGTCACCATGCGTACATTCCTCCATAAAAGTAATGTCTTAAACAGTCTACGCTTTGATGGTTTCCTGGAAGACCAGTAGTAGTTTCCGATTCACATGTGGAGGCATTCTGTATTCTGTGGACTATCAGAGTGTTGATGAAACACAGAAATTGCATCGGGATTCAATACAACAGTCACCATGCGCTGTTCCTTACATAAGAGTAATGTCTCAAACAGTCTACGCTTTCATCGTTCCCTGGAGACCAGTAGTAGTTTCCGATGCACATCTCGTGGCATTCTGTAATCTGTGGTCTATCAGAGTGTTGATTAAACACTGTAAATGCATCGGAATTGAATACAACTGTCACCATGCGCCCTTTCCTCAATGGGAGTAATGTAACAAACAGCCTACGCTTTGATCGTTAACTGGAAGACCAGTAGTAGTTTCCGATTAACATCTGGAGGCATTCTGTAATCTGTGGACTATCAGAGTGTTGATGAAACACAGAAATTGCATCGGGATTGAATACAACATTCTCCATGCGGAGTTCCCTCCATAGGAGTAATGTCTCAAACAGTCTACGCTTTGATCGTTCAGTGGAAGGCCAGTAGTAGTTTCAACTGCACATCTGGAGGCATTCTGTAATCTGTTGAGTATCAGAGTGTTGATGAAACACAGAAATTGCATCGGGATTGAATACGACAGTCACCATGCGTTTTTTCCTCCATGGGAGTAATGTCTCAAACAGTCTACGCTTTGATCGTTCCCGGGAAGACCAGTAGTAGTTTCCGATGCACATCTCGTGGCATTCTGTAATCTGTGGACTATCAGAGTGTTGATGAAACACAGAAAATGCATCGGGATTGGATACAACAGTCACCAAGCGCACTTTCCTCAATGGGAGTAATGTCTCAAACAGTCTACGCTTTGATCGTTCCCTGGAAGACCAGTAGTAGTTTCCGATGCACATTTGGAGGCATTCTGTAATCTATGGAGTATCAGAGTGTTGATGAAACACAGAAATTGCATCGGGATTGAATACAACAGTCACCATGCGCACTTTCCTGCATGGGAGTAATGTCCCAAACAGTCTACGCTTTGATCGTTCCCTGGAGGACCAGTAGTAGTTTCCGATTAACATCTGGAGGCATTTTGTAAACTGTGGACTATCAGAGTGTTGATGAAACACAGAAAATGCTTCGGGATTGAATACAACATTCACCATACGTACATTCCTCCATAAAAGTAATGTCTCAAACAGTCTACGCTTTGATGGTTTCCTGGAAGACCAGTAGTAGTTTCCGATTCACATGTGGAGGCATTCTGTAATCTGTGGACTATCAGAGTGTTGATGAAACACAGAAATTGCATCGGGATTCAATACAACAGTCACCATGCGCTGTTTCTTACATAAAAGTAATGTCTCAAACAGTCTACGCTTTCATCGTTCCCTGGAGACCAGTAGTAGTTTCCGATGCACATCTCGTGGCATTCTGTAATCTGTGGTCTATCAGAGTGTTGATGAAACACTGAAAATGCATCGGGATTGAATAAAACACTCACCATGCGCACTTTCCTCCATGGGAGTAATGTCTCAAAGAGTCTACGTTTGGTCGTTCCCGGGAAGACCAGTAGTAGTTTCCGATGCACATCTCGTGGCATTCTGTAATCTGTGGACTATCAGAGTGTTGATGAAACACAGAAAATGCACCGGGATTGAATACAACAGTCACCATGCGCACTTTCCTCCATGGGAGTAATGTCTCAAAGAGTTTACGCTTTGATCGTTCCCTGGAAGGCCAGTAGTAGTTTCCGATGCACATTTGGAGGCATTCTGTAATCTGTGGAGTATCAGAGTGTTGATGAAACTCAGAAATTGCATCGGGATTGAATACAACAATCACCATGCGCACTTTCCTCCACGGGAGTAATGTCTCAAACAGTCTACGCTTTGATCGTTCCCTGGAAGACCAGTAGTAGTTTCCGATGCACATTTGGAGGCATTCTGTAATCTGCTGAGTATCAGAGTGTTGATGAAACACAGAAATTGAATCGGGATTGAATACAACAGTCACCATGCGCACTTTCCTCCATGGGAGTAATGTCTCAAAGAGTCTACGCTTTGATCGTTCCCGGGAAGACCAGTTATAGTTTCCGATGCACTTCTCGTGGCATTCTGTAATCTGTGGACTATCAGAGTGTTGATGAAACACAGAAAATGCATCGGGATTGAATACAACCGTCAACATGCGCACTTTCCTCCATGGGAGTAATGTCTCAAACAGTCTACGCTTTGATCGTTCCCTGGAAGAGCAGTAGTAGTTTCCGATGCACATCTGGAGGCATTGTGTTATCTGTGGATTATCAGAGTGTTGATGAAACACAGAAAATGCATCGGGATTGAATACAACATTCACCATGCGTACATTCCTCCATAAAAGTAATGTCTCAAACAGTCTACGCTTTGATGGTTTCCTGGAAGACCAGTAGTAGTTTCCGATTCACATGTGGAGGCATTCTGTAATCTGTGGACTATCAGAGTGTTGATGAAACACAGAAATTGCATCGGGATTCAATACAACAGTCACCATGCGCTGTTTCTTACATAAAAGTAATGTCTCAAACAGTCTACGCTTTCATCGTTCCCTGGAGACCAGTAGTAGTTTCCGATGCACATCTCGTGGCATTCTGTAATCTGTGGTCTATCAGAGTGTTGATGAAACACTGAAAATGCATCGGGATTGAATAAAACACTCACCATGCGCACTTTCCTAAATGGGAGTAATGTCTCAAAGAGTCTACGTTTGGTCGTTCCCGGGAAGACCAGTAGTAGTTTCCGATGCACATCTCGTGGCATTCTGTAATCTGTGGACTATCAGAGTGTTGATGAAACACAGAAAATGCATCGGGATTGAATACAACAGTCACCATGCGCACTTTCCTCCATGGGAGTAATGTCTCAAAGAGTTTACGCTTTGATCGTTCCCTGGAAGGCCAGTAGTAGTTTCCGATGCACATTTGGAGGCATTCTGTAATCTGTGGAGTATCAGAGTGTTGATGAAACTCAGAAATTGCATCGGGATTGAATACAACAATCACCATGCGCACTTTCCTCCATGGGAGTAATGTCTCAAACAGTCTACGCTTTGATCGTTCCCTGGAAGAGCAGTAGTAGTTTCCGATGCACATCTGGAGGCATTCTGTAATCTGTGGACTATCAGAGTGTTGATGAAACACAGAAAATGCATCGGGATTGAATACAACAGTCACCATTCGCACTTTCCTCCACGGGAGTAATGTCTCAAACAATCTACGCTTTCATCGTTCCCTGGATGACCAGTAGTAGTTTCCGATGCACATTTGGAGGCATTCTGTAATCTGTGGAGTATCAGAGTGTTGATGAAACACAGAAATTGCATCGGGATTGAATACAACAGTCACCATGCGCACTTTCCTTCATGGGAGTAATGTCCCAAACAGTCTACGATTTGATCGTTCCCTGGAGGACCAGTAGTAGTTTCCGATTAACATCTGGAGGCATTTTGTAAACTGTGGACTATCAGAGTGTTGATGAAACACAGAAATTGCATCGGGATTGAATACAACATTCTCCATGCGCAGTTTCCTCCATGGGAGTAATGTCTCAAACAGTCTACGCTTTGATGGTTCCCTGGAAGACCAGTAGTAGTTTCCGATTAACATCTGGAGGCATTCTGTAACCTGTGGACTATCAGAGTGTTGATGAAACACAGAAATTGCATCGGGATTGAATACAACAGTCACCATGCGTACATTCCTCCATAAAAGTAATGTCTCAAACAGTCTACGCTTTGATGGTTCCCTGGAAGACCAGTAGTAGTTTCCGATTAACATCTGGAGGCATTCTGTAATCTGTGGACTATCAGAGTGTTGATGAAACACAGAAAATGCATCGGGATTGAATACAACAGTCACCATGCGCACTTTCCTCCACGGGAGTAATGTCTCAAACAATCTACGCTTTGATAGTTCCCTGGAAGACCAGTAGTAGTTTCCGATGCACCTCTGGTGGCATTCTGTAATCTGTAGACTATCAGAGTGTTGCTGAAACACAGTAATTGCATCCGGATTGAATAAAACACTCACCATGCTCACTTTCCTCCATGGGAGTAATGTCTCTAACAGTCTACGCTTTGATCGTTCCCTGGAAGACCAGTAGTAGTTTCCGATGAACTTCTGGAGGCTTTCTGTAATCTGTGGACTATCAGAGTGTTTATGAAACACAGAAATTGCATCGGGATTGAATACGACAGTCACCATGCGCACTTTCCTCCATGGGAGTAATGTCTCAAACAGTCTACGATTTGATCGTTCCCGGGAAGACCAGTAGTAGTTTCCGATGCACATCTCGTGGCATTCTGTAATCTGTGGAGTATCAGAGTGTTGATAAAACACAGAAATTGCATCGGGATTGAATACAACAGTCACTATGCGCACATTCCTCCATGGGAGTAATGTCTCAAAGAGTCTACGCTTTGATCGTTCAATGGAAGAGCAGTAGTAGTTTCCGATGCACATCTGGAGGCATTCTGTAATCTGTGGACTATCAGAGTGTTGATGAAACACAGAAAATGCATCGGGATTGAATACAACATTCTCCATGCGCAGTTTCCTCCATTGGAGTAATGTCTCAAACAGTCTACGCTTTGATCGTTCCCTGGAGGACCAGTAGTAGTTTCCGATTAACATCTGGAGGCATTTTGTAAACTGTGGACTATCAGAGTGTTGATGAAACACAGAAATTGCATCGGGATTGAATACAACAGTCACCATGCGTACATTCCTCCATAAAAGTAATGTCTTAAACAGTCTACGCTTTGATGGTTTCCTGGAAGACCAGTAGTAGTTTCCGATTCACATGTGGAGGCATTCTGTAATCTGTGGACTATCAGAGTGTTGATGAAACACAGAAATTGCATCGGGATTCAATACAACAGTCACCATTCTCTGTTTCTTACATAAAAGTAATGTCTCAAAGAGTCTACGCTTTCATCGTTCCCTGGAGACCAGTAGTAGTTTAAGATGCACATCTCGTGGCATTCTGTAATCTGTGGTCTATAAGAGTGTTGGTTAAACACTGTAAATGCATCGGGATTGAATACAACAGTCACCATGCGCACTTTCCTCAACGGGAGTAATGTCTCAAACAATCTACGCTTTGATCGTTCCCTGGAAGACCAGTAGTAGTTTCCGATGCACATCTCGTGGCATTCTGTAATCTGTGGTCTATCAGAGTGTTGATGAAACACTGTAAATGCATCGGGATTGAATACAACCGTCACCATGCGCCCTTTCCTCCATGGGAGTAATGTAAGAAACAGCCTACGCTTTGATCGTTAACTGGAAGACCAGTAGTAGTTTCCGATTAACATCTAAGGGCGTTCTGTAATCTGTGGACTATCAGAGTGTTGATGAAACACAGAAATTGCATCGGGATTGAATACAACATTCTCCATGCGCAGTTCCCTCAATAGGAGTAATGTCTCAAACAGTCTACGCTTTGATCGTTCAGTGGAAGGCCAGTAGTAGTTTCAACTGCACATCAGGAGGCATTCTGAAATCTGTTGAGTATCAGAGTGTTGATGAAACACAGAAATTGCATCGGGATTGAATACAACAGTCACCATGCACACTTTCCTCCATGGGAGTAATGTCTCAAAGAGTCTACGCTTTGATCGTTCCCGGGAAGACCAGTAGTAGTTTCCGATGCACTTCTCGTGGCATTCTGTAATCTGTGGACTATCAGAGTGTTGATGAAACACAGAAAATGCATAGGGATTGAATACAACAGTCACCATGCGCACTTTCCTCCATGGGAGTAATGTCTCAAAGAGTTTACACTTTGATCGTTCCCTGGAAGACCAGTAGTAGTTTCCGATGCACATCTGGAGGCATTCTGTAGATTGTGGACTATCAGAGTGTTGATGAAACACAGAAATTGCATCGGGATTGAATACAACAGTCACCATGCGTACATTCTTCCATAAAAGTAATGTCTCAAACAGTCTACTCTTTGATGGTTTCCTGTAAGACCAGTAGTAGTTTCCAATTCACATGTGGAGGCATTCTGTAATATGTGGACTATCAGAGTGTTGATGAAACACAGAAAATGCATCGGGATTGAATACAACAGTCACCATGCGCACATTCCTCCACGGGAGTAATGTCTCAAACAATCTACGCTTTGATCGTTCCCTGGAAGGCCAGTAGTAGTTTCCGATGCACCTTTGGTGGCATTCTGTAATCTGTAGACTATCAGAGTGTTGATGAAACACAGTAATTGCATCCGGATTGAATAAAACACTCACCATGCTCACTTTCCTCCATGCGAGTAAAGTCTCTAACTGTCTACGCTTTGATCGTTCCCTGGAAGACCAGTAGTAGTTTCCGATGAACTTCTGGAGGCTTTCTGTAATCTGTGGACTATCAGAGTGTTGATGAAACACAGAAATTGCATCGGGATTGAATACGACTGTCACCATGCGCACTTTCCTCCATGGGAGTAATGTCTCAAACAGTCTACGCTTTGATCGTTGCCGGGAAGACCAGTAGTAGTTTCCGATGCACATCTCGTGGCATTCTGTAATCTGTGGACTATCAGAGTGTTGATGAAACACAGAAAATTCATCGGGATTGGATACAACAGTCACCATGCGCACTTTCCTCCATGGGAGTAATGTCCCATACAGTCTACGCTTTGATCGTTCCCTGGAGGACCAGTAGTAGTTTCCGATTAACATCTGGAGGCATTTTGTAAACTGTGGACTATCAGAGTGTTGATGAAACACAGAAATTGCATCGGGATTGAATACAACAATCTCCATGCGCAGTTTTCTCCATGGGAGTAATGTCTCAAACAGTCTACGCTTTGATCGTTCCCTGGAAGACCAGTAGTAGTTTCCGATTAACATCTGGAGGCATTCTGTAATCTGTGGACTATCAGATTGTTGATGAAACACAGAAATTGCATCGGGATTGAATACAACAGTCACCATGCGTACATTCCTCCATAAAAGTAATGTCTCAAAGAGTCTACGCTTTGATGGTTTCCTGGAAGACCAGTAGTAGTTTCCGATTCACATGTGGAGGCATTCTGTAACCTGTGGACTATCAGAGTGTTGATGAAACACAGAAATTGCATCGGGATTTAATACAACAGTCACCATGCGCTCTTTCTTACATAAAAGTAATGTCTCAAACAGTCTACGCTTTCGTCGTTCCCTGGAGACCAGTAGTAGTTTCCGATGCACATTTGGAGGCATTCTGTAGTCTGTGGAGTATCAGAGTGTTGATGAAACACAGAAATTGCATCGGGATTGAATACAACAGTCACCATGCGCACTTTCCTTCATGGGAGTAATGTCCCAAACAGTCTACGCTTTGATCGTTCCCTGGAGGACCAGTAGTAGTTTCCGATTAACATCTCGTGGCATTCTGTAATCTGTGGACTATCAGAGGGTTGATGAAACACAGAAATTGCATCGGGATTGAATACAACATTCTCCATGCGCAGTTTATTCCATGGGAGTAATGTCTCAAACAGTCTACGCTTTGATCGTTCCCTGGAAGACCAGTAGTAGTTTCCGATTAACATCTGGAGGCATTCTGTAATCTGTGGACTATCAGAGTGTTGATGAAACACAGTAATTGCATCGGGATTGAATAAAACACTCACCATGCTCACTTTCCTCCATGGGAGTAAAGTCTCTAACTGTCTACGCTTTGATCGTTCCCTGGAAGACCAGTAGTAGTTTCCGATGCACATTTGGAGGCATTCTGTAATCTGCTGAGTATCAGAGTGTTGATGAAACACAGAAATTGAATCGGGATTGAATACAACAGTCACCATGCGCACTTTCCTCCATGGGAGTAATGTCCCAAAGAGTCTACGCTTTGATCGTTCCCGGGAAGACCAGTAATAGTTTCCGATGCACTTCTCGTGGCATTCTGTAATCTGTGGACTATCAGAGTGTTGATGAAACACAGAAAATGCATCGGGATTGAATACAACCGTCAACATGCGCACTTTTCTCCATGGGAGTAATGTCTCAAAGAGTTTACGCTTTGATCGTTCCCTGGAAGACCAGTAGTAGTTTCCGATGCACATTTGGAGGCATTCTGTAATCTGTGGAGTATTAGAGTGTTGATAAAACACAGAAATTGCATCGGGATTGAATACAACAGTCACTATGCGCACATTCCTCCATGGGAGTAATGTCTCAAACAGTCTACGCTTTGATCGTTCCCTGGAAGAGCAGTAGTAGTTTCCGATGCACATCTGGAGGCATTGTGTGATCTGTGGATTATCAGGGTGTTGATGAAACACAGAAAATGCATCGGGATTGAATACAACATTCACCATGCGTACATTCCTCCATAAAAGTAATGTCTCAAACAGTCTACGCTTTGATGGTTTCCTGGAAGACCAGTAGTAGTTTCCGATTCACATGTGGAGGCATTCTGTAATCTGTGGACTATCAGAGTGTTGATGAAACACAGAAATTGCATCGGGATTCAATACAACAGTCACCATGCGCTGTTTCTTACATAAAAGTAATGTCTCAAACAGTCTACGCTTTCATCGTTCCCTGGAGACCAGTAGTAGTTTCCGATGCACATCTCGTGGCATTCTGTAATCTGTGGTCTATCAGAGTGTTGATGAAACACTGAAAATGCATCGGGATTGAATAAAACACTCACCATGCGCACTTTCCTCCATGGGAGTAATGTCTCAAAGAGTCTACGTTTGGTCGTTCCCGGGAAGACCAGTAGTAGTTTCCGATGCACATCTCGTGGCATTCTGTAATCTGTGGACTATCAGAGTGTTGATGAAACACAGAAAATGCATCGGGATTGAATACAACAGTCACCATGCGCACTTTCCTCCATGGGAGTAATGTCTCAAAGAGTTTACGCTTTGATCGTTCCCTGGAAGGCCAGTAGTAGTTTCCGATGCACATTTGGAGGCATTCTGTAATCTGTGGAGTATCAGAGTGTTGATGAAACTCAGAAATTGCATCGGGATTGAATACAACAATCACCATGCGCACTTTCCTCCATGGGAGTAATGTCTCAAACAGTCTACGCTTTGATCGTTCCCTGGAAGAGCAGTAGTAGTTTCCGATGCACATCTGGAGGCATTCTGTAATCTGTGGACTATCAGAGTGTTGATGAAACACAGAAAATGCATCGGGATTGAATACAACAGTCACCATTCGCACTTTCCTCCACGGGAGTAATGTCTCAAACAATCTACGCTTTGATCGTTCCCTGGATGACCAGTAGTAGTTTCCGATGCACATTTGGAGGCATTCTGTAATCTGTGGAGTATCAGAGTGTTGATGAAACACAGAAATTGCATCGGGATTGAATACAACATTCTCCATGCGCAGTTTCCTCCATGGGAGTAATGTCTCAAACAGTCTACGCTTTGATGGTTCCCTGGAAGACCAGTAGTAGTTTCCGATTAACATCTGGAGGCATTCTGTAACCTGTGGACTATCAGAGTGTTGATGAAACACAGAAATTGCATCGGGATTGAATACAACAGTCACCATGCGTACATTCCTCCATAAAAGTAATGTCTCAAACAGTCTACGCTTTGATGGTTTCCTGGAAGACCATTAGTAGTTTCCGATTCACATGTGGAGGCATTCTGTAATCTGTGGACTATCAGAGTGTTGATGAAACACAGAAAATGCATCGGGATTGAATACAACAGTCACCATGCGCACTTTCCTCTACGGGAGTAATGTCTCAAACAATCTACGCTTTGATAGTTCCCTGGAAGACCAGTAGTAGTTTCCGATGCACCTCTGGTGGCATTCTGTAATCTGTAGACTATCAGAGTGTTGCTGAAACACAGTAATTGCATCCGGATTGAATAAAACACTCACCATGCTCACTTTCCTCCATGGGAGTAATGTCTCTAACAGTCTACGCTTTGATCGTTCCCTGGAAGACCAGTAGTAGTTTCCGATGAACTTCTGGAGGCTTTCTGTAATCTGTGGACTATCAGAGTGTTTATGAAACACAGAAATTGCATCGGGATTGAATACGACAGTCACCATGCGCACTTTCCTCCATGGGAGTAATGTCTCAAACAGTCTACGATTTGATCGTTCCCGGGAAGACCAGTAGTAGTTTCCGATGCACATCTCGTACATTCTGTAATCTGTGGAGTATCAGAGTGTTGATAAAACACAGAAATTGCATCGGGATTGAATACAACAGTCACTATGCGCACATTCCTCCATGGGAGTAATGTCTCAAACAGTCTACGCTTTGATCGTTCCCTGGAAGAGCAGTAGTAGTTTCCGATGCACATCTGGAGGCATTCTGTAATCTGTGGACTATCAGAGTGTTGATGAAACACAGAAAATGCATCGGGATTGAATACAACATTCTCCATGCGCAGTTTCCTCCATTGGAGTAATGTCTCAAACAGTCTACGCTTTTATCGTTCCCTGGAGGACCAGTAGTAGTTTCCGATTAACATCTGGAGGCATTTTGTAAACTGTGGACTATCAGAGTGTTGATGAAACACAGAAATTGCATCGGGATTGAATACAACAGTCACCATGCGTACATTCCTCCATAAAAGTAATGTCTTAAACAATCTACGCTTTGATCGTTCCCTGGAAGACCAGTAGTAGTTTCCGATGCACATCTCGTGGCATTCTGTAATCTGTGGTCTATCAGAGTGTTGATGAAACACTGTAAATGCATCGGGATTGAATACAACCGTCACCATGCGCCCTTTCCTCCATGGGAGTAATGTAACAAACAGCCTACGCTTTGATCGTTAACTGGAAGACCAGTAGTAGTTTCCGATTAACATCTGGAGGCATTCTGTAATCTGTGGACTATCAGAGTGTTGATGAAACACAGAAATTGCATTGGGATTGAATACAACATTCTCCATGCGCAGTTCCCTCCATAGGAGTAATGTCTCAAACAGTCTACGCTTTGATCGTTCAGTGGAAGGCCAGTAGTAGTTTCAACTGCACATCTGGAGGCATTCTGTAATCTGTTGAGTATCAGAGTGTTGATGAAACACAGAAATTGCATCGGGATTAAATACAACAGTCACCATGCGCACTTTCCTCCAAGGGAGTAATGTCTCAAAGAGTCTACGCTTTGATCGTTCCCGGGAAGACCAGTAATAGTTTCCGATGCACTTCTCGTGGCATTCTGTAATCTGTGGACTATCAGAGTGTTGATGAAACACAGAAAATGCATCGGGATTGAATAAAACAGTCACCATGCGCACTTTCCTCCATGGGAGTAATGTCTCAAAGAGTTTACGCTTTGATCGTTCCCTGGAAGACCAGTAGTAGTTTCCGATGCACATTTGGAGGCATTCTGTAATCTATGGAGTAATAGAGTGTTGATAAAACACAGAAATTGCATCGGGATTGAATACAACAGTCACTATGGGCACATTCCTCCATGGGAGTAATGTCTCAAACAGTCTACACTTTGATCGTTCCCTGGAAGAGCAGTAGTAGTTTATGTTGCACATCTGGAGGCATTGTGTAATCTGTGGACTATCAGAGTTTTGATGAAACACAGAAAATGCATCGGGATTGAATACAACAGTCACCATGCGCACTTTCCTCCACGGGAGTAATGTCTCAAACAATCTACTCATTGATCGTTCCCTGGAAGACCAGTAGTAGTTTCCGATGCACATTTGGAGGCATTCTGTAATCTTTGGAGTATCAGAGTGTTGATGAAACACAGAAATTGCATCGGGATTGAATACAACTGTCACCATGCGCTCTTTCCTCAGTGGGAGTAATGTAACAAACAGCCTACGCTTTGATCGTTAACTGGAAGACCAGTAGTAGTTTCCGATTAACATCTAAGGGCGTTCTGTAATCTGTAGACTATCAGAGTGTTGATGAAACACAGAAATTGCATCGGGATTGAATACAACATTCTCCATGCGCAGTTCCCTCAATAGGAGTAATGTCTCAAACAGTCTACGCTTTGATCGTTCAGTGGAAGGCCAGTAGTAGTTTCAACTGCACATCAGGAGGCATTCTGAAATCTGTTGGGTATCAGAGTGTTGATGAAACACAGAAATTGCATCGGGATTGAATACAACAGTCACCATGCACACTTTCCTCCATGGGAGTAATGTCTCAAAGAGTCTACGCTTTGATCGTTCCCGGGAAGACCAGTAGTAGTTTCCGATGCACTTCTCGTGGCATTCTGTAATCTGTGGACTATCAGAGTGTTGATGAAACACAGAAAATGCATAGGGATTGAATACAACAGTCACATGCGCACTTTCCTCCATGGGAGTAATGTCTCAAAGAGTTTACACTTTGATCGTTCCCTGGAAGACCAGTAGTAGTTCCTGATGCACATTTGGAGGCATTCTGTAATCTGTGGAGTATCAGAGTGTTGATAAAACACAGAAATTGAATCGGGATTGAATACAACAGTCACCATGCGCACTTTCCTTCATGGGAGTAATGTCCCAAACAGTCTACGCTTTGATCGTTCCCTGGAGGACCAGTAGTAGTTACCGATTAACATCTGGAGGCATTCTGTAGATTGTGGACTATCAGAGTGTTGATGAAACACAGAAATTGCATCGGGATTGAATACAACAGTCACCATGCGTACATTCCTCCATAAAAGTAATGTCTCAAACAGTCTACTCTTTGATGGTTTCCTGTAAGACCAGTAGTAGTTTCCAATTCACATGTGGAGGCATTCTGTAATATGTGGACTATCAGAGTGTTGATGAAACACAGAAAATGCATCGGGATTGAATACAACAGACACCATGCGCACATTCCTCCACGGGAGTAATGTCTCAAACAATCTACGCTTTGATCGTTCCCTGGAAGGCCAGTAGTAGTTTCCGATGCACCTTTGGTGGCATTCTGTAATCTGTAGACTATCAGAGTGTTGATGAAACACAGTAATTGCATCCGGATTGAATAAAACACTCACCATGCTCACTTTCCTCCATGGGAGTAAAGTCTCTAACTGTCTACGCTTTGATCGTTCCCTGGAAGACCAGTAGTAGTTTCCGATGAACTTCTGGAGGCTTTCTGTAATCTGTGGACTATCAGAGTGTTGATGAAACACAGAAATTGCATCGGGATTGAATACGACTGTCACCATGCGCACTTTCCTCCATGGGAGTAATGTCTCAAACAGTCTACACTTTGATCGTTGCCGGGAAGACCAGTAGTAGTTTCCGATGCACATCTCGTGGCATTCTGTAATCTGTGGACTATCAGAGTGTTGATGAAACACAGAAAATTCATCGGGATTGGATACAACAGTCACCATGCGCACTTTCCTCCATGGGAGTAATGTCCCATACAGTCTACGCTTTGATCGTTCCCTGGAGGACCAGTAGTAGTTTCCGATTAACATCTGGAGGCATTTTGTAAACTGTGGACTATCAGAGTGTTGATGAAACACAGAAATTGCATCGGGATTGAATACAACAATCTCCATGCGCAGTTTTCTCCATGGGAGTAATGTCTCAAACAGTCTACACTTTGATCGTTCCCTGGAAGACCAGTAGTAGTTTCCGATTAACATCTGGAGGCATTCTGTAATCTGTGGACTATCAGATTGTTGATGAAACACAGAAATTGCATCGGGATTGAATACAACAGTCACCATGCGTACATTCCTCCATAAAAGTAATGTCTCAAAGAGTCTACGCTTTGATGGTTTCCTGGAAGACCAGTAGTAGTTTCCGATTCACATGTGGAGGCATTCTGTAATCTGTGGACTATCAGAGTGTTGATGAAACACAGAAATTGCATCGGGATTTAATACAACAGTCACCATGCGCTCTTTCTTACATAAAAGTAATGTCTCAAACAGTCTACGCTTTCGTCGTTCCCTGGAGACCAGTAGTAGTTTCCGATGCACATTTGGAGGCATTCTGTAGTCTGTGGAGTATCAGAGTGTTGATGAAACACAGAAATTGCATCGGGATTGAATACAACAGTCACCATGCGCACTTTCCTTCATGGGAGTAATGTCCAAAACAGTCTACGCTTTGATCGTTCCCTGGAGGACCAGTAGTAGTTTCCGATTAACATCTGTAGGCATTCTGTAATCTGTGGACTATCAGAGTGTTGATGAAACACAGAAATTGCATCGGGATTGAATACAACATTCTCCATGCGCAGTTTCCTCCATGGGAGTAATGTCTCAAACAGTCTACGCTTTGATCGTTCCCTGGAAGACCAGTAGTAGTTACCGATTAACATCTGGAGGCATTCTGTAATCTGTTAACTATCAGAGTGTTGATGAAACACAGTAATTGCATCGGGATTGAATAAAACACTCACCATGCTCACTTTCCTCCATGGGAGTAAAGTCTCTAACTGTCTACGCTTTGATCGTTCCCTGGAAGACCAGTAGTAGTTTCCGATGAACTTCTGGAGGCTTTCTGTAATCTGTGGACTATCAGAGTGTTGATGAAACACAGAAATTGCATCGGGATTGAATACGACTGTCACCATGCGCACTTTCCTCCATGGGAGTAATGTCTCAAACAGTCTACGCTTTGATCGTTCCCGGGAAGACCAGTAGTAGTTTCCGATGCACATCTCGTGGCATTCTGTAATCTGTGGACTATCAGAGTGTTGATGAAACACAGAAAATTCATCGGGATTGGATACAACAGTCACCATGCGCACTTTCCTCCATGGGAGTAATGTCCCATACAGTCTACGCTTTGATGGTTCCCTGGAGGACCAGTAGTAGTTTCCGATTAACATCTGGAGGCATTTTGTAAACTGCGGACTATCAGAGTGTTGATGAAACACAGAAATTGCATCGGGATTGAATACAACAATCTCCATGCGCAGTTTCCTCCATGGGAGTAATGTCCCAAACAGTCTACGCTTTGATCGTTCCCTGGAGGACCAGTAGTAGTTTCCGATTAACATCTGGAGGCATTTTGTAAACTGTGGACTATCAGAGTGTTGATGAAACACAGAAATTGCATCGGGATTGAATACAACAATCTCCATGCGCAGTTTCCTCCATGGGAGTAATGTCCCAAACAGTCTACGCTTTGATCGTTCCCTGGAGGACCAGTAGTAGTTTCCGATTAACATCTGGAGGCATTTTGTAAACTGTGGACTATCAGATTGTTGATGAAACACAGAAATTGCATCGGGATTGAATACAACAGTCACCATGCGTACATTCCTCCATAAAAGTAATGTCTCAAAGAGTCTACGCTTTGATGGTTTCCTGGAAGACCAGTAGTAGTTTCCGATTCACATGTGGAGGCATTATGTAACCTGTGGACTATCAGAGTGTTGATGAAACACAGAAATTGCATCGGGATTCAATACAACAGTCACCATGCGCTGTTTCTTACATAAAAGTAATGTCTCAAACAGTCTACGCTTTCATCGTTCCCTGGAGACCAGTAGTAGTTTCCGATGCACCTCTGGTGGCATTCTGTAATCTGTGGAGTATCAGAGTGTTGATGAAACACAGAAATTGCATCGGGATTGAATACAACAGTCACCATGCGCACTTTCCTTCATGGGAGTAATGTCCCAAACAGTCTACGATTTGATCGTTCCCTGGAGGACCAGTAGTAGTATCCGATTAACATCTGGAGGCATTTTGTAAACTGTGGACTATCAGAGTGTTGATGAAACACAGAAATTGCATCGGGATTGAATACAACATTCTCCATGCGCAGTTTCCTCCATGGGAGTAATGTCTCACACAGTCTACGCTTTGATCGTTCCCTGGAAGACCAGTAGTAGTTTCCGATTAACATCTGGAGGCATTCTGTAATCTGTGGACTATCAGAGTGTTGATGAAACACAGTAATTGCATCGGGATTGAATAAAACACTCACCATGCTCACTTTCCTCCATGGGAGTAAAGTCTCTAACTGTCTACGCTTTGATCGTTCCCTGGAAGACCAGTAGTAGTTTCCGATGAACTTCTGGAGGCTTTCTGTAATCTGTGGACTATCAGAGTGTTGATGAAACACAGAAATTGCATCGGGATTGAATACGACTGTCACCATGCGCACTTTCCTCCATGGGAGTAATGTCTCAAACAGTCTACGCTTTGATCGTTCCCGGGAAGACCAGTAGTAGTTTCCGATGCACATCTCGTGGCATTCTGTAATCTGTGGTCTATCAGAATGTTGATGAAACACAGAAAATGCATCGGGATTGAATACAACAGTCACCATGCGCCCTTTCCTCAGTGGGAGTAATGTAACAAACAGCCTACGCTTCGATCTTTAACTGGAAGACCAGTAGTAGTTTCCGATTAACATCTGGAGGCATTCTGTAATCTGTGGACTATCAGAGTGTTGATGAAACACAGAAATTGCATCGGGATTGAATACAACATTCTCCATGCGCAGTTCCCTCCATAGGAGTAACGTCTCAAACAGTCTACGCTTTGATCGTTCAGTGGAAGGCCAGTAGTAGTTTCAACTGCACTTCTGGAGGCATTCTGTAATCTGTTGAGTATCAGAGTGTTGATGAAACACAGAAATTGCATCGGGATTGAATACAACAGTCACCATGCGCACTTTCCTCCATGGGAGTAATGTCTCAAAGAGTCTACGCTTTGATCGTTCCCGGGAAGACCAGTAGTAGTTTCCGATGCACATCTCGTGGCATTCTGTAATCTGTGGACTATCAGAATGTTGATGAAACACAGAAAATGCATCGGGATTGAATACAACAGTCACCATGCGCACTTTCCTCCATGGGAGTAATGTCTCAAAGAGTTTACGCTTTGATCGTTCCCTGGAAGACCAGTAGTAGTTTCCGATGCACATTTGGAGGCATTCTGTAATCTGTGGAGTATCAGAGTGTTGATAAAACACAGAAATTGCATCGGGATTGAATACAACAGTCACCATGCGCACTTTCCTTCATGGGAGTAATGTCCCAAACAGTCTACGATTTGATCGTTCCCTGGAGGACCAGTAGTAGTTTCCGATTAACATCTGGAGGCATTTTGTAAACTGTGGACTATCAGAGTGTTGATGAAACACCGAAATTGCATCGGGATTGAATACGACTGTCACCATGCGCACTTTCCTCCATGGGAGTAATGTCTCAAACAGTCTACGCTTTGATCGTTCCCGGGAAGACCAGTAGTAGTTTCCGATGCACATCTCGTGGCATTCTGTAATCTGTGGTCTATCAGAATGTTGATGAAACACAGAAAATGCATCGGGATTGAATACAACAGTCACCATGCGCCCTTTCCTCAGTGAGAGTAATGTAACAAACAGCCTACGCTTTGATCGTTAACTGGAAGACCAGTAGTAGTTTCCGATTAACATCTGGAGGCATTCTGTAATCTGTGGACTATCAGAGTGTTGATGAAACACAGAAATTGCATCGGGATTGAATACAACATTCTCCATGCGCAGTTCCCTCCATAGGAGTAACGTCTCAAACAGTCTACGCTTTGATCGTTCAGTGGAAGGCCAGTAGTAGTTTCAACTGCACTTCTGGAGGCATTCTGTAATCTGTTGAGTATCAGAGTGTTGATGAAACACAGAAATTGCATCGGGATTGAATACAACAGTCACCATGCGCACTTTCCTCCATGGGAGTAATGTCTCAAAGAGTCTACGCTTTGATCGTTCCCGGGAAGACCAGTAGTAGTTTCCGATGCACATCTCGTGGCATTCTGTAATCTGTGGACTATCAGAATGTTGATGAAACACAGAAAATGCATCGGGATTGAATACAACAGTCACCATGCGCACTTTCCTCCATGGGAGTAATGTCTCAAAGAGTTTACGCTTTGATCGTTCCCTGGAAGACCAGTAGTAGTTTCCGATGCACATTTGGAGGCATTCTGTAATCTGTGGAGTATCAGAGTGTTGATAAAACACAGAAATTGCATCGGGATTGAATACAACAGTCACCATGCGCACTTTCCTTCATGGGAGTAATGTCCCAAACAGTCTACGATTTGATCGTTCCCTGGAGGACCAGTAGTAGTTTCCGATTAACATCTGGAGGCATTTTGTAAACTGTGGACTATCAGAGTGTTGATGAAACACAGAAATTGCATCGGGATTGAATACAACAATCTCCATGCGCAGTTTCCTCCATGGGAGTAATGTCTCAAACAGTCTACGCTTTGATCGTTCCCTGGAAGACCAGTACTAGTTTCCGATTAACATCTGGAGGCATTCTGTAATCTGTGGACTATCAGATTGTTGATGAAACACAGAAATTGCATCGGGATTGAATACAACAGTCACCATGCGTACATTCCTCCATAAAAGTAATGTCTCAAAGAGTCTACGCTTTGATGGTTTCCTGGAAGACCAGTAGTAGTTTCCGATTCACATGAGGAGGCATTCTGTAACCTGTGGACTATCAGAGTGTTGATGAAACACAGAAATTGCATCGGGATTCAATACAACATTCACCATGCGCTGTTTCTTACATAAAAGTAATGTCTCAAACAGTCTACGCTTTCATCGTTCCCTGGAGACCAGTAGTAGTTTCCGATGCATATTTGGAGGCATTCTGTAATCTGTGGAGTATCAGAGTGTTGATAAAACACAGAAATTGCATCGGGATTCAATACAACAGTCACCATGCGCACTTTCCTTCATGGGAGTAATGTCCCAAACAGTCTACGCTTTGATCGTTCCCTGGAGGACCAGTAGTAGTTTCCGATTAACATCTGGAGGCATTTTGTAAACTGTGGACTATCAGAGTGTTGATGAAAGACAGAAATTGCATCGGGATTGAATACAACAATCTCCATGCGCAGTTTCCTCCATGGGAGTAATGTCTCAAACAGTCTACGCTTTGATCGTTCCCTGGAAGACCAGTAGTAGTCTCCGATTAACATCTGGAGGCATTCTGTAATCTGTGGACTATCAGATTGTTGATAAAACACAGAAATTGCATCGGGATTGAATACAACAGTCACCATGCGTACATTCCTCCATAAAAGTAATGTCTCAAAGAGTCTACGCTTTGATGGTTTCCTGGAAGACCAGTAGTAGTTTCCCATTCACATGTGGAGGCATTCTGTAACCTGTGGACTATCAGAGTGTTGATGAAACACAGAAATTGCATCGGGATTCAATACAACAGTCACCATGCGCTGTTTCTTACATAAAAGTAATGTCTCAAACAGTCTACGCTTTCATCGTTCCCTGGAGACCAGTAGTAGTTTCCGATGCACATCTCGTGGCATTCTGTAATCTGATGTCTATCAGAGTGTTGATGAAACACTGTAAATGCATCGGGATTGAATACAACGGTCACCATGCGCACTTTCCTCCATGGGAGTAATGTCTCAAAGAGTCTACGTTTGGTCGTTCCCGGGAAGACCAGTAGTAGTTTCCGATGCACATCTCGTGGCATTCTGTAATCTGTGGAGTATCAGAGTGTTGATGAAACTCAGAAATTGCATCGGGATTGAATACAACAATCACCATGCGCACTTTCCTCCATGGGAGTAATGTCCCAAACAGTCTACGCTTTGATCGTTCCCTGGAAGACCAGTAGTAGTTTCCGATTAACATCTGGAGGCATCCCGAAATCTGTGGACTATCAGAGTGTTGATGAAACACAGAAATTGCATCAGGATTGAATACAACAGTCACCATGCGTACATTCCTCCATAAAAGTAATGTCTCAAACAGTCTACGCTTTGATCGTTTCTGGAAGACCAGTAGTAGTTTCCGATTCACATGTGGAGGCATTCTGTAATCTGTGGACTATCAGAGTGTTGATGAAACACAGAAATTGCACCGGGATTGAATACAACAGTCACCATGCGCAGTTTCTTACATAAAAGTAATGTGTCAAACAATCTATGCTTTGATCGTTCCCTCGAAGACAAGTAGTAGTTTCCGATGCACCTCTGGTGGAATTCTGTAATGTGTAGACTATCAGAGTGTTGCTGAAACACAGTAATTGCATCGGGATTGAATAAAACAGTCACCATGCTCACTTTCCTCCGTGGGAGTAATGTCTCTAACAGTCTACGCTTTGATCGTTCCCTGGAAGACCAGTAGTAGTTTCCGATGCACATCTGCAGGCATTCAGTAATCTGTGGACTATCAGAGTGTTGATGAAGCACAGAAAATGCATCAGGATTGAATACAACAGTCACCATGCGCACTTTCCTCAACGGGAGTATTGTCACAACCAATCTACGCTTTGATCGTTCCCTGAAAGACCAGTAGTAGTTTCCGATGCAAATCTGGAGGCATTCTGTAATGTGTAGACTATCAGAGTGTTGATGAAACACAGAAATTGGATCGGGATTGAATACAACATTCTCCATGCGCAGTTTCCTCCATGGGAGTAATGTCTCAAAAAGTCTACGCTTTGATCGTTCCCTGGAAGACCAGTAGTAGTTTCCGATGCAAATTTGGAGGCATTCTGTAATCTGTGGAGTATCAGAGTGTTGATGAAACACAGAAATTGCATCGGGATTGAATACAACAGTCACAATGCGCTGTTTCTTACATAAAAGTAATGTGTCAAACAATCTATGCTTTGATCGTTCCCTCGAAGACCAGTACTAGTTTCCGATGCACCTCTGGTGGCATTCTGTAATGTGTAGACTATCAGAGTGTTGCTGAAACACAGTAATTGCATCGGGATTGAATAAAACAGTCACCATGCTCACTTTCCTCCGTGGGAGTAATGTCTCTAACAGTCTACGCTTTGATCGTTCCCTGGAAGACCAGTAGTAGTTTCCGATGCACATCTGCAGGCATTCAGTAATCTGTGGACTATCAGAGTGTTGATGAAACACAGAAAATGCATCAAGATTGAATACAACAGTCACCATGCGCACTTTCCTCCACGGGAGTATTGTCACAAACAATCTACGCTTTGATCGTTCCTTGGAAGACCAGTAGTCGTTTCCGATGCACATCTCTAGACATTCTGTAATCTGTGGACTATTAGAGTGTTGATGAAACACAGAAATTGCATCGGGATTGAATACAACAGTCACCATGCGCACATTCCTCCATAAAAGTAATGTCTCAAACAGTCTACGCTTTGATCGTTCCCTGGAATACCAGTAGTAGTTTCCGATGCACAATTCGTGGCATTCTGTAATCTGTGGACTATCAGAGTGTTGATGAAACACAGAAATTGCATCGGGAATGAATACAACAGTCACCATGCGCTGTTTCTTACATAAAAGTAATGTGTCAAACAATCTAAGCTTTGATCGTTCCCTCGAAGACCAGTGGTAGTATCCGATGCACCTCTGGTGGCATTCTGTAATGTGTAGACTATCATAGTGTTGATGAAACACAGTAATTGCATCGGGATTGAATAAAACAGTCACCATGCTCACTTTCCTCCATGGCAGTAATGTCTCTAGCAGTCTACGCTTTGATCGTTTCCTGGAAGACCAGAAGTACTTTCCGATGAACATCTGGAGGCTTTCTGTAATCTGTGGACTATCAGAGTGTTGATGAAACACAGAAATTGCATCGGGATTGAATACAACATTCTCCATGCGCAGTTTCCTCCATGGGAGTAATGTCTCAAACAGTCTACGCTTTGATCGTTCAGTGGAAGACCAGTAGTAGTTTCAACTGCACACCTGGAGGCATTCTGTAATCTGTGGAGTATCAGAGTGTTGATGAAACACAGTAATTGCATCGGGATTGAATAAAACAGTCACCATGCTCACTTTCCTCCGTGGGAGTAATGTCTCTAACAGTCTACGCTTTGATCGTTCCCTGGAAGACCAGTAGTAGTTTCCGATGCACATCTGCAGGCATTCAGTAATCTGTGGACTATCAGAGTGTTGATGAAACACAGAAAATGCAACAGGATTGAATACAACAGTCACCATGCGCACTTTCTCCACGGAAGTATTGTCACAAACAATCTACGATTTGATCGTTCCCTGGAACACCAGTAGTCGTTTCCGATGCACATCTGGAGGCATTCTGTAATCTGTGGACTATTAGAGTGTTGATGAAACACAGAAATTGCATCGGGATTGAATACAACATTCTCCATGCGCAGTTTCCTCCATGGGAGTAATGTCTCAAACAGTCTACGCTTTGATCGTTCCGTGGAAGACCAGTAGTAGTTTACGATGCACATCTGGAGGCATCCTGTAATCTGTGGAGTATCAGAGTGTTGATGAAACACAGAAATTGCATCGGTATTGAATACAACAGTCACCATGCGCACTTTCCTCCAGGTGGGTAATGTCTCAAACAGTCTACGCTTTGATCGTTCCCTGGAAGACCAGTAGTAGTTTCCGATGCACATCTGCAGGCATTCAGTAATCTGTGGACTATCAGAGTGTTGATGAAACACAGAAAATGCATCAGGATTGAATACAACAGTCACCATGCGCACTTTCCTCCACGGGAGTATTCTCACAACCAATCTACGCTTTGATCGTTCCCTGAAAGACCAGTAGTAGTTTCCGATGCAAATCTGGTGGCATTCTGTAATGTGTAGACTATCAGAGTGTTGATGAAACACAGAAATTGGATCGGGATTGAATACAACATTCTCCATGCGCAGTTTCCTCCATGGGAGTAATGTCTCAAAGAGTCTACGCTTTGATCGTTCCCTGGAAGACCAGTAGTAGTTTCCGATGCAAATTTGGAGGCATTCTGTAATCTGTGGAGTATCAGAGTGCTGATGAAACACAGAAATTGCATCGGGATTGAATACAACAGTCACCATGGGCTGTTTCTTACATAAAAGTAATGTGTCAAACAATCTATGCTTTGATCGTTCCCTCGAAGACCAGTAGTAGTTTCCGATGCACCTCTGGTGGCATTCTGTAATGTGTAGACTATCAGAGTGTTGCTGAAACACAGTAATTGCATCAGGATTGAATACAACAGTCACCATGCACACTTTCCTCCACGGGAGTATTGTCACAAACAATCTACGCTTTGATCGTTCCCTGGAAGACCAGTAGTCGTTTCCGATGCACATCTGGAGGCATTCTGTAATCTGTGGACTATTAGAGTGTTGATGAAACACAGAAATTGCATCGGGATTGAATACAACAGTCACCATGAGCACATTCCTCCATAAAAGTAATGTCTCAAACAGTCTACGCTTTGATCGTTCCCTGGAAGACCAGTAGTAGTTTCCGATGCACAATTCGTGGCATTCTGTAATCTGTGTACTATCAGAGTGTTGATGAAACACAGAAATTGCATCGGGATTGAATACAACAATCACCATGCGCTGTTTCTTACATAAAAGTAATGTGTCAAACAATCTAAGCTTTGATCGTTCCCTCGAAGACCAGTAGTAGTTTCCGATGCACCTCTGGTGGCATTCTGTAATGTGTAGACTATCAGAGTGTTGATGAAACACAGTAATTGCATCGGGATTGAATAAAACAGTCACCATGCTCACTTTCCTCCGAGGGAGTAATGTCTCTAACATTCTACGCTTTGATCGTTCCCTGGAAGACCAGTAGTACTTTCCGATGAACATCTGGAGGCTTTCTGTAATCTGTGGACTATCAGAGTGTAGATGAAACACAGAAATTACATCGGGATTGAATACAACATTCTCCATGCGCAGTTTCCTCCTTGGGAGTAATGTCTCAAACAGTCTACGCTTTGATCGTTCAGTGGAAGACCAGTAGTAGTTTCAACTGCACATCTGGAGGCATTCTGTAATCTGTGGAGTATCAGAGTGTTGATGAAACACAGAAATTGCATCGGGATTGAATACAACAGTCACCATGCGCACTTTCCTCCATGGGACTAATGTCTCTAACAGTCTACGCTTTGATCGTTCCCTGGAAGACCAGTAGTAGTTTCCGATGCACATCTGCAGGCATTCAGTAATCTGTGGACTATCAGAGTGTTGATGAAACACAGAAAATGCAACAGGATTGAATACAACAGTCACCATGCGCACTTTCTCCACGGAAGCATTGTCACAAACAATCTACGATTTGATCGTTCCCTGGAACACCAGTAGTCGTTTCCGATGCACATCTGGAGGCATTCTGTAATCTGTGGACTATTAGAGTGTTGATGAAACACAGAAATTGCATCGGGATTGAATACAACATTCTCCATGCGCAGTTTCCTCCATGGGAGTAATGTCTCAAACAGTCTACGCTTTGATCGTTCCGTGGAAGACCAGTAGTAGTTTACGATGCACATCTGGAGGCATCCTGTAATCTGTGGAGTATCAGAGTGTTGATGAAACACAGAAATTGCATCGGTATTGAATACAACAGTCACCATGCGCACTTTCCTCCAGGTGGGTAATGTCTCAAACAGTCTACGCTTTGATCGTTCCCTGGAAGACCAGTAGTAGTTTCCGATGCACATCTGCAGGCATTCAGTAATCTGTGGACTATCAGAGTGTTGATGAAACACAGAAAATGCATCAGGATTGAATACAACAGTCACCATGCGCACTTTCCTCCACGGGAGTATTCTCACAACCAATCTACGCTTTGATCGTTCCCTGAAAGACCAGTAGTAGTTTCCGATGCAAATCTGGTGGCATTCTGTAATGTGTAGACTATCAGAGTGTTGATGAAACACAGAAATTGGATCGGGATTGAATACAACATTCTCCATGCGCAGTTTCCTCCATGGGAGTAATGTCTCAAAGAGTCTACGCTTTGATCGTTCCCTGGAAGACCAGTAGTAGTTTCCGATGCAAATTTGGAGGCATTCTGTAATCTGTGGAGTATCAGAGTGCTGATGAAACACAGAAATTGCATCGGGATTGAATACAACAGTCACCATGGGCTGTTTCTTACATAAAAGTAATGTGTCAAACAATCTATGCTTTGATCGTTCCCTCGAAGACCAGTAGTAGTTTCCGATGCACCTCTGGTGGCATTCTGTAATGTGTAGACTATCAGAGTGTTGCTGAAACACAGTAATTGCATCAGGATTGAATACAACAGTCACCATGCACACTTTCCTCCACGGGAGTATTGTCACAAACAATCTACGCTTTGATCGTTCCCTGGAAGACCAGTAGTCGTTTCCGATGCACATCTGGAGGCATTCTGTAATCTGTGGACTATTAGAGTGTTGATGAAACACAGAAATTGCATCGGGATTGAATACAACAGTCACCATGAGCACATTCCTCCATAAAAGTAATGTCTCAAACAGTCTACGCTTTGATCGTTCCCTGGAAGACCAGTAGTAGTTTCCGATGCACAATTCGTGGCATTCTGTAATCTGTGTACTATCAGAGTGTTGATGAAACACAGAAATTGCATCGGGATTGAATACAACAATCACCATGCGCTGTTTCTTACATAAAAGTAATGTGTCAAACAATCTAAGCTTTGATCGTTCCCTCGAAGACCAGTAGTAGTTTCCGATGCACCTCTGGTGGCATTCTGTAATGTGTAGACTATCAGAGTGTTGATGAAACACAGTAATTGCATCGGGATTGAATAAAACAGTCACCATGCTCACTTTCCTCCGAGGGAGTAATGTCTCTAACATTCTACGCTTTGATCGTTCCCTGGAAGACCAGTAGTACTTTCCGATGAACATCTGGAGGCTTTCTGTAATCTGTGGACTATCAGAGTGTAGATGAAACACAGAAATTACATCGGGATTGAATACAACATTCTCCATGCGCAGTTTCCTCCTTGGGAGTAATGTCTCAAACAGTCTACGCTTTGATCGTTCAGTGGAAGACCAGTAGTAGTTTCAACTGCACATCTGGAGGCATTCTGTAATCTGTGGAGTATCAGAGTGTTGATGAAACACAGAAATTGCATCGGGATTGAATACAACAGTCACCATGCGCACTTTCCTCCATGGGACTAATGTCTCAAACAGTCTACGCTTCGATCGTTCCCGGGAAGACCAGTAGTAGTTTCCGATGCACATCTCGTGGCATTCTGTAATCTGTGGACTATCAGAGTGTTGATGAAACACAGAAAATGCATCGGGATTGAATGCAACAGTCACCATGCGCACTTTCCTCCATGGGAGTAATGTCTCAAAGAGCTTACGCTTTGATCGTTACATGGAAGACCAGTAGTAGTTTCCGATGCACATTTGGAGGCATTCTGTAATCTGTGGAGTATCAGAGTGTTGATAAAACACAGAAATTGCATCGGGATTGAATACAACAGTCACCATGCGCACATTCCTCCATGGGAGTAATGTCTCAAACAGTCTACAATTTGATCGTTCCTTGGAAAACCAGTAGAAGTTTCCGATGCACATCTGGAGGCATTCTGTAATCTGTGGAGTATTAGAAAGTTGATGAAGCACAGAAATTGGATCGGGATTGAATACAACATTCCCCATGCGCAGTTTCCTCAATGGGAGTAATGTCTCAAACAGTCTACGCTTTGATCGTTCCCTGGAAGACCAGTAGTAGTTTCCGATACAAATTTGGAGGCATTCTGTAATCTGTGGAGTATCAGAGTGTTGATGAAACACAGACATTGCATCGGGATTGAATACAACAGTCACCATGCGCACTTCCCTCCATGGGAGTAATGTCACACACAGTCTACGCTTCGATCGTTCCCGGGAAGACCAGTAGTAGTTTCCGATGCACATCTCGTGGCATTCTGTAATCTGTGGACTATCAGAGTGTTGATGAAACACAGAAATTGCATGGGGATTGAATACAACAGTCACCATGCGCACTTTCCTCCATGGGAGTAATGTCCCAAACTGTCTACACTTTGATCGTTCCCTTGAAGACCAGTAGTAGTTTCCGATTAACATCTGGAGGCATTCTGTAATCATTGAACTATCAGAGTGTTGATGAAACACAGAAATTGCATAGGGATTGAATACAACAGTCACCATGCGCTGTTTCTTACATAAAAGTAATGTCTCAAACAGTCTACGCTTTCATCGTTCCCTGGAAGACCAGTAGTAGTTTCCGATGCACATCTCGTGGCATTCTGTAATCTGTGGTCTATCAGAGTGTTGATGAAACACAGTAAATGCATCGGGATTGAATACAACAGTCACCATCCGCACTTTCCTAAATGGGAGTAATGTGTCAAAGAGTTTACGCTTTGATAGTTCCCTGGAAGGCCAGTAGTAGTTCCCGATGCACATCTGGAGACATTCTGAAATGTGTAGACTATCAGAGTGTTGATGAAGCACAGAAATTGGATCGGGATTGAATACAACATTCTCCATGCGAAGTTTCCTCAATGGGAGTAATGTCTCAAACAGTCTACGCTTTGATCGTTCCCGGGAAGACCAGTAGTAGTTTCCGATACAAATTTGGAGGCATTCTGTAATCTATGGAGTATCAGAGTGTTGATGAAACACAGAAATTGCATCGGGATTGAATACAACAGTCACCATGCGCACATTCCTCCATAAAAGTAATGTCTCAAACAGTCTACGCTTTGATCGTTCCCTGGAAGACCAGTAGTAGTTTCCGATGCACATCTCGTGGCATTCTGTAATCTGTGGACTATCAGAGTGTTGATGAAACACAGAAAATGCATCGGTATTGAATACAATAGTCACCATGCGCACTTTCCTCCATGGCAGCAATGTCTCAAAGAAATTACGCTTTGATCGTTCCCTGGAAGACCAGTAGTATTTTCCGATGCACATTTGGAGGCATTCTGTAATCTGTGGACTATCAGAGTGTTGATGAAACACAGAAATTGCATCGGGATTGAATACAACAGTCACCATGCGCTGTTTCTTACATAAAAGTAATGTGTCAAACAAACTATGCTTTGATCGTTCCCTCGAAGACCAGTAGTAGTTTCCGATGCACCTCTTGTGGCATTCTGTAATGTGTAGACTATCAGAGTGTTGATGAAACACAGAAATTGCATCGGCATTGAATACAACAGTCACCATGCGCACTTTCCTCCATGGGAGAAATGTCTCTAACAGTCTACGCTTTGATCGTTCCCTGGAAGACCAGTAGTAGTTTCCGATGCACATCTGGAGGCTTTCCGTAATCTGTGGACTATCAGAGTGTTGATGAAACACAGAAATTGCATCCGGAATGAATACAACAGTCACCATGCGCACTTTCCTCCATGGGAGTAATGTCTCAAACAGTCTACGCTTCGATCGTTCCCGGGAAGACCAGTAGTAGTTTCAAATGCACATCTCGTGGGATTCTGTAATCTGTGGACTATCAGAGTGTTGATGAAACACAGAAAATGCATCGGGATTGAATGCAACGGTCACCATGCGCACTTTTCTCCATGGGAGTAATGTCTCAAAGAGTTTACGCTTTGATCGTTACATGGAAGACCAGTAGTAGTTTCCGATGCACATTTGGAGGCATTCTGTAATCTGTGGAGTATCAGAGTGTTGATAAAACACAGAAATTGCATCGGGATTGAATACAACAGTCACCATGCGCACATTCCTCCATGGGAGTAATGTCTCAAACAGTCTACAATTTTATCGTTCCCTGGAAGACCAGTAGAAGTTTCCGATGCACATCTGGAGGCATTCTGTAATCTGTGGAGTATTAGAGAGTTGATGAAACACAGAAATAGTATCGGGATTGAATAAAACAGTCACCATCCGCACTTTCCTCCAGGGGAGTAATGTCAGAAACCGTCTACGCTTTGATCGTTCCCGGGAAGACCAGTAGTAGTTTCCGATTAACATCTGGAGGCATTCTGTAATCTGTGGACTATCAGAGTGTTGATGAAAGACACAAATTGCATCGGGATTGAATACAACAGTCACGAGGCGCACTTTCCTCCATGGGAGTAATGTCTCAAATAGTCTACGCTTTGATCGTTGCCGGGAAGACCAGTAGTAGTTTCCGATGCACATCTCGTGGCATTCTGTAATCTGTGGACTATCAGAGTGTTGATGAATCACAGAAAATGCATCGGGATTGGATACAACAGTTACCATGCGCACTTTCCTCCATTGGAGTAATGTCTCAAACAGTCTACGCTTTGATCGTTCCCTGGAAGACCAGTAGTAGTTTCCGATGCACATTTGGAGGCATTCTGTAATCTGTGGAGTATCAGAGTGTTGATGAAACACAGAAATTGCATCGGGATTGAATACAACAGTCACCATGCGCACTTTCCTTCATGGGAGTAATGTCCCAAACAGTCCATGCTTTGATCGTCCCCTGGAGGACCAGTAGTAGTTTCCGATTAACATCTGGAGGCATTTTGTAATCTGTGGACTATCAGAGTGTTGATGAAACATAGAAATTGCATCGGGATTGAATACAACAATCACCATGAGCACATTACTCCATAAAAGTAATGTCTCAAACAGTCTACGCTTTGATCGTTCCCTGGAAGACCAGTAGTAGTTTCCGATGCACATTTGGAGGCATTCTGTAATCTGTGGAGTATCAGAGTATTGATGAAACACAGAAATTGCATCGGGATTGAATAAAACAGTCACCATGCCCACTTTCCTCCATGGGGGTAATTTCTCAAAGAGTTTTTCGCTTTGATTGTTCCCTGGAAGACCAGTAGTAGTTTCCGATGCACATCTGGAGTCATTCTGTAACCTGTGGACTATTAGAGTGTTGATGAAACACAGAAATTGCATCGGGATTGAATACAACAGTCACCAAGCGCACATTACTCCATAAAAGTAATGTCTCAAACAGTCTACGCTTTGATCGTTCCCTGGAAGACCAGTAGTAGTTTCCGATGCTCATCTGGAGGCATTCTGTAATCTGTGGACTATTAGAGTGTTGATGAAACACAGAAATTGCATCGGGATTGAATACAACAGTCACCATGCGCACATTCCTCCATAAAAGTAATGTCTCAAACAGTCTACGCTTTGATCGATCCCTGGAAGACCAGTAGTAGTTTCCGATGCACATCTGGAGGCATTCTGTAATCTGTGGACTATCAGAGTGTTGATGAAACACAGAAATTGCATCAGTATTGCATACAACAGTCACCATGCGCACTTTCCTCCATGGGAGTAATGTCTCAAACAGTCTACGCTTTGATCGTTCCCTGGAAGACCAGTAGTAGTTTCCGATGCACATTTTTAGGCATTCTGTAATCTGTGGAGTATCAGAGTGTTGATGAAACACAGAAATTGCATCGGGATTGAATACAACAGTCACCATGCGCACTTTCCTCCATGGGAGTAATGTCTCAAACAGTCTACGCTTTGATCGTTCCCTGGAAGACCAGTAGTAGTTTCCGATTAACATCTGGAGGCATTCTGTAATCTGTGGAATATCAGAGTGTTGATGAAACACAGAAGTTGCATGGGGATTGAATACAACAGTCACCATGCGCCCTTTCCTCCATGGGAGTAATGTAACAAACAGCCTACGCTTTGATCGTTAACTGGAAGACCAGTAGTAGTTTCCGATTAACATCTGGAGGCATTCTGTAATCTGTGGACTATCAGAGTGTTGATGAAACACAGAAATTTCATCGGGATTGAATACAACATTCTCCATGCGCAGTTCGATCCATAGGAGTAATGTCTCAAACAGTCTACGCTTTGATCGTTCAGTGGAAGGCCAGTAGTAGTTTCAACTGCACATCTGGAGGCATTCTGTAATCTGTTGAGTATCAGAGTGTTGATGAAACACAGAAATTGCATCGGGATTGAATACAACAGTCACCATGCGCACTTTCCTCCATGGGAGTAATGTCTCAAAGAGTCTACGCTTTGATCGTTCCCGGGAAGACCAGTAGTAGTTTCCGATGCACATCTCGTGGCATTCTGTAATCTGTGGACTATCAGAGTGTTGATGAAACACAGAAATTGCATCGGGATTGAACACAACAGTCACCATGATCACTTTCCTCCATGGGAGTAATGTCTCAAATAGTTTACACTTTGATCGTTCCCTGGAAGACCAGTAGTAGTTTCCGATGCACATTTGGAAGCATTCTGTAATCTGTGGAGTATCAGACTGTTGATAAAACACAGAAATTGCATGGGGATTGAATACAACAGTCACTATGCGCACATTCCTCCATGGGAGTAATGTCTCAAACAGTCTACGCTTTGATCGTTCCCGGCAAGAATAGTAGTAGTTTCCGATGCACATCTCGTGGCATTCTGTAATCTGTGGACTATCAGAGTGTTGATGAAACACAGAAATTGCATGGGGATTGAATACAACAGTCACCATGCGTACATTCATCCATAAAAGTAATGTCTCAAACAGTCTACGCTTTGATGGTTTCCTGGAAGACCAGTAGCAGTTTCCGATTCACATGTGGATGCATTCTGTAATCTGTGGACTATCAGAGTGTTGATGAAACACAGAAATTGCATCGGGATTCAATACAACAGTCATCATGCGCTGTTTCTTACATAAAAGTAATGTCTCTAACAGTCTACGCTTTTATCCTTCCCTGGAGACCAGTAGTAGTTTCCGATGCACATCTCGTGGCATTCTGTAATCTGTGGTCTATCAGAGTGTTGATGAAACACTGCAAATGCATCGGGATTGAATATAACAGTCACCATGCGCCCTTTCCTCCATGGGAGTAATGTAACAAACAGCCTACACTTTGATCGTTAACTGGAAGACCAGTAGTAGTTTCCGATGCACTTTTGGAGGCATTCTGTAATCTGTGGACTATCAGAGTGTTGATGAAACACAGAAATTGCATCGGGATTGAATACAACAGTCACCATGCGCACATTCCTCCATAAAAGTAATGTCTCAAACAGTCTACGCTTTGATCGATCCCTGGAAGACCAGTAGTAGTTTCCGATGCACATCTGGAGGCATTCTGTAATCTGTGGACTATCAGAGTGTTGATGAAACACAGAAATTGCATCAGTATTGCATACAACAGTCACCATGCGCACTTTCCTCCATGGGAGTAATGTCTCAAACAGTCTACGCTTTGATCGTTCCCTGGAAGACCAGTAGTAGTTTCCGATGCACATTTTTAGGCATTCTGTAATCTGTGGAGTATCAGAGTGTTGATGAAACACAGAAATTGCATCGGGATTGAATACAACAGTCACCATGCGCACTTTCCTCCATGGGAGTAATGTCTCAAACAGTCTACGCTTTGATCGTTCCCTGGAAGACCAGTAGTAGTTTCCGATTAACTTCTGGAGGCATTCTGTAATCTGTGGAATATCAGAGTGTTGATGAAACACAGAAGTTGCATGGGGATTGAATACAACAGTCACCATGCGCCCTTTCCTCCATGGGAGTAATGTAACAAACAGCCTACGCTTTGATCGTTAACTGGAAGACCAGTAGTAGTTTCCGATTAACATCTGGAGGCATTCTGTAATCTGTGGACTATCAGAGTGTTGATGAAACACAGAAATTTCATCGGGATTGAATACAACATTCTCCATGCGCAGTTCGATCCATAGGAGTAATGTCTCAAACAGTCTACGCTTTGATCGTTCAGTGGAAGGCCAGTAGTAGTTTCAACTGCACATCTGGAGGCATTCTGTAATCTGTTGAGTATCAGAGTGTTGATGAAACACAGAAATTGCATCGGGATTGAATACAACAGTCACCATGCGCACTTTCCTCCATGGGAGTAATGTCTCAAAGAGTCTACGCTTTGATCGTTCCCGGGAAGACCAGTAGTAGTTTCCGATGCACATCTCGTGGCATTCTGTAATCTGTGGACTATCAGAGTGTTGATGAAACACAGAAATTGCATCGGGATTGAACACAACAGTCACCATGATCACTTTCCTCCATGGGAGTAATGTCTCAAATAGTTTACACTTTGATCGTTCCCTGGAAGACCAGTAGTAGTTTCCGATGCACATTTGGAAGCATTCTGTAATCTGTGGAGTATCAGAGTGTTGATAAAACACAGAAATTGCATGGGGATTGAATACAACAGTCACTATGCGCACATTCCTCCATGGGAGTAATGTCTCAAACAGTCTACGCTTTGATCGTTCCCGGCAAGAATAGTAGTAGTTTCCGATGCACATCTCGTGGCATTCTGTAATCTGTGGACTATCAGAGTGTTGATGAAACACAGAAATTGCATGGGGATTGAATACAACAGTCACCATGCGTACATTCATCCATAAAAGTAATGTCTCAAACAGTCTACGCTTTGATGGTTTCCTGGAAGACCAGTAGCAGTTTCCGATTCACATGTGGATGCATTCTGTAATCTGTGGACTATCAGAGTGTTGATGAAACACAGAAATTGCATCGGGATTCAATACAACAGTCATCATGCGCTGTTTCTTACATAAAAGTAATGTCTCTAACAGTCTACGCTTTTATCCTTCCCTGGAGACCAGTAGTAGTTTCCGATGCACATCTCGTGGCATTCTGTAATCTGTGGTCTATCAGAGTGTTGATGAAACACTGCAAATGCATCGGGATTGAATATAACAGTCACCATGCGCCCTTTCCTCCATGGGAGTAATGTAACAAACAGCCTACACTTTGATCGTTAACTGGAAGACCAGTAGTAGTTTCCGATGCACTTTTGGAGGCATTCTGTAATCTGTGGACTATCAGAGTGTTGATGAAACACAGAAATTGCATCGGGATTGAATACAACAGTCACCATGCGCCCTTTCCTCCATAGGAGTAATGTAACAAACAGCCTACGCTTTGATCGTTAACTGGAAGACCAGTAGTAGTTTCCGATTAACATCTGGAGGCATTCTGTAATCTGTGAACTATCAGAGTGTTGATGAAACACAGAAATTGCATAGGGATTGAATACAACAGGCACCATGCGCTGTTTCTTACATAAAAGTAATGTCTCAAACAGTCTACGCTTTCATCGTTCCCTGGAAGACCAGTAGTAGTTTCCGATGCACATCTCGTGGCATTCTGTAATCTGTGGTCTATCAGAGTGTTGATGAAACACAGTAAATGCATCGGGATTGAATACAACAGTCACCATCCGCACTTTCCTAAATGGGAGTAATGTGTCAAAGAGTTTACGCTTTGATTGTTCCCTGGAAGGCCAGTAGTAGTTCCCGATGCACATCTGGAGGCATTCTGTAATGTGTAGACTATCAGAGTGTTGATGAAGCACAGATATTGGATCGGGATTGAATACAACATTCCCCATGCGCAGTTTCCTCAATGGGAGTAATGTCTCAAACAGTCTACGCTTTGATCGTTCCCTGGAAGACCAGTAGTAGTTTCCGATACAAATTTGGAGGCATTCTGTAATCTGTGGAGTATCAGAGTGTTGATGAAACACAGACATTGCATCGGGATTGAATACAACAGTCACCATGCGCACTTCCCTCCATGGGAGTAATGTCACAAACAGTCTACGCTTTGATCGTTCCCGGGAAGACCAGTAGTAGTTTCCGAAGCACATCTCGTGGCATTCTGTAATCTGTGGACTATCAGAGTGTTGATGAAACACAGAAATTGCATGGGGATTGAATACAACAGTCACCATGCGCACTTTCCTCCATGGGAGTAATGTCCCAAACAGTCTACGCTTTGATCGTTCCCTTGAAGACCAGTAGTAGTTTCCGATTAACATCTGGAGGCATTCTGTAATCTGTGAACTATCAGAGTGTTGATGAAACACAGAAATTGCATAGGGATTGAATACAACAGTCACCATGCGCTGTTTCTTACATAAAAGTAATGTCTCAAACAGTCTACGCTTTCATCGTTCCCTGGAAGACCAGTAGTAGTTTCCGATGCACATCTCGTGGCATTCTGTAATCTGTGGTCTATCAGAGTGTTGATGAAACACAGTAAATGCATCGGGATTGAATACAACAGTCACCATCCGCACTTTCCTAAATGGGAGTAATGTGTCAAAGAGTTTACGCTTTGATAGTTCCCTGGAAGGCCAGTAGTAGTTCCCGATGCACATCTTTAGGCATTCTGAAATGTGTAGACTATCAGAGTGTTGATGAAGCACAGAAATTGGATCGGGATTGAATACAACATTCTCCATGCGAAGTTTCCTCAATGGGAGTAATGTCTCAAACAGTCTACGCTTTGATCGTTCCCTGGAAGACCAGTAGTAGTTTCCGATACAAATTTGGAGGCATTCTGTAATCTGTGGAGTATCAGAGTGTTGATGAAACACAGAAATTGCATCGGGATTGAATACAACAGTCACCATGCGCACATTCCTCCATAAAAGTAATGTCTCAAACAGTCTACGCTTTGATCGTTCCCTGGAAGACCAGTAGTAGTTTCCGATGCACCTCTGGTGGCATTCTGTAATGTGTAGACTATCAGAGTGTTGATGAAACACAGTAATTGCATCGGGATTGAGTATAACAGTCACCATGCTCACTTTCCTCCGTGGGAGTAATGTCTCTACCTGTCTACGCTTTGATCGTTCCCTGGAAGACCAGTAATAGTTTCCTATGAACATCTGGAGGCTTTCTGTAATCTGTGGACTATCAGAGTGTTGATGATACACAGAAATTGCATCGGCATTGAATACAACAGTCACCATGCGCACTTTCCTCCATGGGAGTAATGTCTCTAACAGTCTACGCTTTGATCGTTCCCTGGAAGACCAGTAGTAGTTTCCGATGCACATCTGGAGGCTTTCCGTAATCTGTGGACTATCAGAGTGTTGATGAAACACAGAAATTGCATCCGGATTGAATACAACAGTCACCATGCGCACTTTCCTCCATGGGAGTAATGTCTCAAACAGTCTACGCTTCGATCGTTAACGGGAAGACCAGTAGTAGTTTCAAATGCACATCTCGTGGCATTCTGTAATCTGTGGACTATCAGAGTGTTGATGAAACACAGAAAATGCATCGGGATTGAATGCAACGGTCACCATGCGCACTTTTCTCCATGGGAGTAATGTCTCAAAGAGTTTACGCTTTGATCGTTACATGGAAGACCAGTAGTAGTTTCCGATGCACATTTGGAGGCATTCTGTAATCTGTGGAGTATCAGAGTGTTGATAAAACACAGAAATTGCATCGGGATTGAATACAACAGTCACCATGCGCACATTCCTCCATGGGAGTAATGTCTCAAACAGTCTACAATTTTATCGTTCCCTGGGAGACCAGTAGAAGTTTCCGATGCACATCTGGAGGCATTCTGTAATCTGTGGAGTATTAGAGAGTTGATGAAACACAGAAATAGTATCGGGATTGAATAAAACAGTCACCATCCGCACTTTCCTCCAGGGGAGTAATGTCAGAAACAGTCTACGCTTTGATCGTTCCCGGGAAGACCAGTAGTAGTTTCCGATTAACATCTGGAGGCATTCTGTAATCTGTGGACTATAAGAGTGTTGATGAAAGACACAAATTGCATCGGGATTGAATACAACAGTCACGATGCGCACTTTCCTCCATGGGAGTAATGTCTCAAATAGTCTACGCTTTGATCGTTGCCGGGAAGACCAGTAGTAGTTTCCGATGCACATCTCGTGGCATTCTGTAATCTGTGGACTATCAGAGTGTTGATGAATCACAGAAAATGCATCGGGATTGGATACAACAGTTACCATGCGCACTTTCCTCCATTGGAGTAATGTCTCAAACAGTCTACGCTTTGATCGTTCCCTGGAAGACCAGTAGTAGTTTCCGATGCACATTTGGAGGCATTCTGTAATCTGTGGAGTATCAGAGTGTTGATGAAACACAGAAATTGCATCGGGATTGAATACAACAGTCACCATGCGCACTTTCCTTCATGGGAGTAATGTCCCAAACAGTCCATGCTTTGATCGTCCCCTGGAGGACCAGTAGTAGTTTCCGATTAACATCTGGAGGCATTTAGTAATCTTTGGACTATCAGAGTGTTGATGAAACATAGAAATTGCATCGGGATTGAATACAACAATCACCATGAGCACATTACTCCATAAAAGTAATGTCTCAAACTGTCTACGCTTTGATCGTTACATGGAAGACCAGTAGTAGTTTCCGATGCACATTTGGAGGCATTCTGTAATCTGTGGAGTATCAGAGTATTGATGAAACACAGAAATTGTATCGGGATTGAATAAAACAGTCACCATGCCCACTTTCCTCCATGGGGGTAATATCTCAAAGAGTTTTTCGCTTTGATTGTTCCCTGGAAGACCAGTAGTAGTTTCCGATGCACATCTGGAGTCATTCTGTAACCTGTGGACTATTAGAGTGTTGATGAAACACAGAAATTGCATCGGGATTGAATACAACAGTCACCAAGCGCACATTACTCCATAAAAGTAATGTCCTAAACAGTCTACGCTTTGATCGTTCCCTGGAAGACCAGTAGTAGTTTCCGATGCACATCTGGAGGCATTCTGTAATCTGTGGACTATTAGAGTGTTGATGAAACACAGAAATTGCATCGGGATTGAATACAACAGTCACCATGCGCACATTCCTCCATAAAAGTAATGTCTCAAACAGTCTACGCTTTGATCGATCCCTGGAAGACCAGTAGTTGTTTCCGATGCACATCAGGAGGCATTCTGTAATCTGTGGACTATCAGAGTGTTGATGAAACACAGAAATTGCATCGGTATTGCATACAACAGTCACCATGCGCACTTTCCTCCATGGGAGTAATGTCTCAAACAGTCTACGCTTTGATCGGTCCCTGGAAGAGCAGTAGTAGTTTCCGATGCACATCTGGAGGCATTCTGTAATCTGTGGACTATCAGAGTGTTGATGAAACACAGATATTGCATCGGGATTCAATACAACAGTCACCATGCGCTGTTTCTTACATAAAAGTAATGTCTCTAACAGTCTACGCTTTTATCCTTCCCTGGAGACCAGTAGTAGTTTCCGATGCACATCTCGTGGCATTCTGTAATCTGTGGTCTATCAGAGTGTTGATGAAACACTGCAAATGCATCGGGATTGAATATAACAGTCACCATGCGCCCTTTCCTCCATGGGAGTAATGTAACAAACAGCCTACACTTTGATCGTTAACTGGAAGACCAGTAGTAGTTTCCGATGCACTTTTGGAGGCATTCTGTAATCTGTGGACTATCAGAGTGTTGATGAAACACAGAAATTGCATTGGGATTGAATACAACAGTCACCATGCACACTTTCCTCCATGGCAGTAATGTCTCAAACAGTCTACGCTTTGATCGCTCCCTGGAAGAGCAGTAGTAGTTTCCGATTAACATCTGGAGGCATTCTGTAATCTGTGGACTATCAGAGTGTTGATGAAACACAGAAGTTGCATGGGGATTGAATACAACAGTCACCATGCGTACATTCCTCCATAAAAGTAATGTCTCAAACAGTCTACGCTTTGATGGTTTCCTGGAAGACCAGTAGTAGTTTCCGATTCACATGTGGAGGCATTCTGTAATCTGTGGACTATCAGGGTGTTGATGAAACACAGAAATTGCATCGGGATTCAATACAACAGTCACCATGCGCTGTTTCTTACATAAAAGTAATGTCTCAAACAGTCTACGCTTTCATCGTTCCCTGGAGACCAGTTGTAGTTTCCGATGCACATCTCGTGGCATTCTGTAATCTGTGGTCTATCAGAGTGTTGATGAAACACTGTAAATGCATCGGGATTGAATACAACAGTCACCATGCGCCCTTTCCTCCATGGGAGTAATGTAACAAACAGCCTACGCTTTGATCGTTAACTGGAAGACCAGTAGTAGTTTCCGATTAACATCTGGAGGCATTCTGTAATCTGTGGACTATCAGAGTGTTGATGAAACACAGAAATTTCATCGGGATTGAATACAACATTCTCCATGCGCAGTTCGATCCATAGGAGTAATGTCTCAAACAGTCTACGCTTTGATCGTTCAGTGGAAGGCCAGTAGTAGTTTCAACTGCACATCTGGAGGCATTCTGTAATCTGTTAAGTATCAGAGTGTTGATGAAACACAGAAATTGCATCGGGATTGAATACAACAGTCACAATGCGCACTTTCCTCCATGGGAGTAATGTCTCAAAGAGTCTACGCTTTGATCGTTCCCGGGAAGACCAGTAGTAGTTTCCGATGCACATCTCGTGGCATTCTGTAATCTGTGGACTATCAGAGTGTTGATGAAACACAGAAATTGCATCGGGATTGAACACAACAGTCACCATGATCACTTTCCTCCATGGGAGTAATGTCTCAAATAGTTTACACTTTGATCGTTCCCTGGAAGACCAGTAGTAGTTTCCGATGCACATTTGGAGGCATTCTGTAATCTGTGGAGTATCAGAGTGTTGATAAAACACAGAAATTGCATCGGGATTGAATACAACAGTCACTATGCGCACATTCCTCCATGGGAGTAATGTCTCAAACAGTCTACGCTTTGATCGTTCCCGGGAAGACCAGTAGTAGTGTCCGATGCACATCTCGTGGCATTCTGTAATCTGTGGACTATCAGAGTGTTGATGAAACACAGAAATTGCATGGGGATTGAATACAACAGTCACCATGCGTACATTCATCCGTAAAAGTAATGTCTCAAACAGTCTACGCTTTGATGGTTTCCTGGAAGACCAGTAGCAGTTTCCGATTCACATGTGGATGCATTCTGTAATCTGTGGACTATCAGAGTGTTGATGAAACACAGAAATTGCATCGGGATTCAATACAACAGTCACCATGAGCTGTTTCTTACATAAAAGTAATGTCTCTAACAGTCTACGCTTTTATCCTTCCCTGGAGACCAGTAGTAGTTTCCGATGCACATCTCGTGGCATTCTGTAATCTGTGGTCTATCAGAGTGTTGATGAAACACTGCAAATGCATCGGGATTGAATATAACAGTCACCATGCGCCCTTCCCTCCATGGGAGTAATGTAACAAACAGCCTACACTTTGATCGTTAACTGGAAGACCAGTAGTAGTTTCCGATGCACTTTTGGAGGCATTCTGTAATCTGTGGACTATCAGAGTGTTGATGAAACACAGAAATTGCATTGGGATTGAATACAACAGTCACCATGCACGCTTTCCTCCATGGCAGTAATGTCTCAAACAGTCTACGCTTTGATCGTTCCCTGGAAGAGCAGTAGTAGTTTCCGATGCACATCTGGAGGCATTCTGTAATCTGTGGACTATCATAGTGTTGATGAAATACAGAAAATGCATCGGGATTGAATACAACTGTCACCATGCGCACTTTCCTCCACGGGAGTAATGTCTCAAACAATGTACGCTTTGATCGTTCCCTGGAAGACCAGTAGTAGTTTTCGATGCACCTCTGGTGGCATTCTGTAATCTGTAGACTATCAGAGTGTTGATGAAACACAGTAATTGCATCCGGATTGAATAAAACACTCACCATGCTCACTTTCCTCCATGGGAGTAATGTCTCTAACAGTCTACGCTTTGATCGTTCCCTGGAAGACCAGTAGTAGTTTCCGATGAAATTCTTTAGGCTTTCTGTAATCTGTGGACTATCAGAGTGTTGATGAAACACAGAAATTGCATCGGGATTGAATACGACAGTCACCATGCGCACTTTCCTCCATGGGAGTAATGTCTCAAACAGTCCTCGCTTTGATCGTTCCCGGGAAGACAAGTAGTAGTTTCCGATGCACATCTCGTGGCATTCTGTAATCTGTGGACTATCAGAGTGTTGATGAAACACAGAAAATGCATCGGGATTGGATACAACAGGCACCATGCGCACTTTCCTCCATGGGAGTAATGTCTCAAACAGTCTACGCTTTGATCGTTCCCTGGAAGACCAGTAGTAGTTTCCGATGCACATTTGGAGGCATTCTGTAATCTGTGGAGTATCAGAGTAATGATGAAACACAGAAATTGCATCGGGATTGAATACAACAGTCACCATGCGCACTTTCCTCCATGGGAGTAATGTCTCAAACAGTCTAAGCTTTGATCGTTCCAAGGGAAGACAAGTAGTAGCTTCCGATGCACATCTCGTGGCATTCTGTAATCTGTGGACTATCAGAGTGTTGATGAAACACAGAAAATGCATCGGGATTGGATACAACAGTCACCATGCGCACTTTCCTCCATGGGAGTAATGTCTCAAACAGTCTACGCTTTGATCGTTCCTGGGAAGACCAGTAGTAGTTTCCGATGCACATCTCGTGGCATTCTGTAATCTGTGGACTATCAGAGTGTTGATGAAACACAGAAAATGCATCGGGATTGGATACAACAGTCAACATGCGCACTTTCCTCCATGGGAGTAATGTCTTAAACAGTCTACGCTTTGATCGTTCCCTGGAAGACCAGTAGTAGTTTCCGAAGCACATTTGGAGGCATTCTGTAATCTGTGGAGTATAAGAGTGTTGATGAAACACAGAAATTGCATCGGGATTGAATACAACAGTCACCATGCGCAGTTTCGTCCATGGGAGTAATGTCTCAAACAGTCTACGCTTTGATGCGTTCCCTGGAAGACCAGTAGTAGTTTCCGATTAACATCTGGAGGCATTCTGTAATCTGTGGACTATCAGAGTGTTGATGAAACACAGAAATTGCATGGGGATTGAATACAACAGTCACCATGCGTACATTCCTCCATAAAAGTAATGTCTCAAACAGTCTACGCTTTGATGGTTTCCTGGAAGACCAGTAGTAGTTTCCGATTCACATGTGGAGGCATTCTGTAATCTGTGGACTATCAGAGTGTTGATGAAACACAGAAATTGCTTCGGGATTCAATACAACAGTCACCATGCGCTGTTTCTTACATAAAAGTAATGTCTCAAACAGTCTACGCTTTCATCGTTCCCTGGAGACCAGTAGTAGTTTCCGATGCACATCTCGTGGCATTCTGTAATCTGTGGTCTATCAGATTGTTGATGAATCACTGTAAATGCATCGTGATTGAATACAACAGTCACCATGCGCCCTTTCCTCCATGGGAGTAATGTAACAAACAGCCTACAATTTGATCGTTAACTGGAAGACCAGTAGTAGTTTCCGATTAACATCTGGAGGCATTCTGTAATCTGTGGACTATCAGAGTGTTGATGAAACACAGAAATTGCATCGGGATTAATACAACATTCTCCATGCGCAGTTCGATCCATAGGAGTAATGTCTCAAACAGTCTACGCTTTCATCGTTCAGTGGAAGGCCAGTAGCAGTTTCAACAGCACATCTGGAGGCATTCTGTAATCTGTTGAGTATCAGAGTGTTGATGAAAAACAGAAATTGCATCGGGATTGAATACAACAGTCACCATGCGCACTTTCCTCCGCGGGAGTAATGTCTCAAACAATGTACGCTTTGATCGTTCCCTGGAAGACCAGTAGTAGTTTCCGATGCACCTCTGGTGGCATTCTGTAATGTGTAGACTATCAGAGTGTTGATGAATCACAGTAATTGCATCCGGATTGAATAAAACAGTCACCATGCTCACCTTCCTACATGGGAGTAATGTTTCTAACAGTCTACACTTTGATCGTTCCCTGGAAGACCAGTAGTAGTTTCCGATGCACATTTGGAGGCATTCTGTAATCTGTGGAGTATCAGAGTGTTGATGAAACACAGAAATTGCATCGGGATTGAATACGACAGTCACCATGCGCACTTTCCTCCATGGGAGTAATGTCTCAAGGAGTCTATGTTTTGGTCGTTCCCGGGAAGACCAGTAGTAGTTTCCGATGCACATCTCGTGGCATTCTGTAATCTGTGGACTATCAGAGTGTTGATGAAACACAGAAAATGCATCGGGATTGAATACAACTGTCACCATGATCACTTTCCTCCATGGGAGTAATGTCTCAAATAGTTTACACTTTGATCGTTCCCTGGAAGACCAGTAGTAGTTTCCGATTAACATCTGGAGGCATTCTGTAATCTGTGGACTATCAGAGTGTTGATGAAACACAGAAGTTGCATGGGGATTGAATACAACAGTCACCATGCGTACATTCCTCCATAAAAGTAATGTCTCAAACAGTCTACGCTTTGATGGTTTCCTGGAAGACCAGTAGTAGTTTCCGATTCACATGTGGAGGCATTCTGTAATCTGTGGACTATCAGAGTGTTGATGAAACACAGAAATTGCATCGGGATTGAATACAACAGTCACCATGCGCACTTTCCTCCATGGGAGTAATGTCTCAAGGAGTCTATGTTTTGGTCGTTCCCGGGAAGACCAGTAGTAGTTTCCGATGCACATCTCGTGGCATTCTGTAATCTGTGGACTATCAGAGTGTTGATGAAACACAGAAAATGCATCGGGATTGAATACAACTGTCACCATGATCACTTTCCTCCATGGGAGTAATGTCTCAAATAGTTTACACTTTGATCGTTCCCTGGAAGACCAGTAGTAGTTTCCGATGCACATTTGGAGGCATTCTGTAATCTGTGGAGTATCAGAGTGTTGATAAAACACAGAAATTGCATCGGGATTGAATACAACAGTCGCTATGCGCACATTCCTCCATGGGAGTAATGTCTCAAACAGTCTACGCTTTGATCGTTCCCGGGAAGACCAGTAGTAGTTTCCGATGCACATCTCGTGGCATTCTGTAATCTGTGGAATATCAGAGTGTTGATGAAACACAGAAATTGCATGGGGATTGAATACAACAGTCACCATGCGTACATTCCTCCATAAAAGTAATGTCTCAAACAGTCTACGCTTTGATGGTTTCCTGGAAGACCAGTAGTAGTTTCCGATTCACATGTGGATGCATTCTGTAATCTGTGGACTATCAGAGTGTTGATGAAACACAGAAATTGCATCGGGATTCAATACAACAGTCACCATGCGCTGTTTCTTACATAAAAGTAATGTCTCAAACAGTCTACGATTTTATCCTTCCCTGGAGACCAGTAGTAGTTTCCGATGCACATCTCGTGGCATTCTGTAATCTGTGGTCTATCAGAGTGTTGATGAAACACTGTAAATGCATCGGGATTGAATATAACAGTCACCATGCGCCCTTTCCTCCATGGGAGTAATATAACAAACAGCCTACACTTTGATCGTTAACTGGAAGACCAGTAGTAGTTTCCGATGCACTTTTGGAGGCATTCTGTAATCTGTGGACTATCAGAGTGTTGATGAAACACAGAAATTGCATTGGGATTGAATACAACAGTCACCATGCACACTTTCCTCCATGGCAGTAATGTCTCAAACAGTCTACGCTTTGATCGTTCCCTGGAAGAGCAGTAGTAGTTTCCGATTCACATCTGGAGGCATTCTGTAATCTGTGGACTATCAGAATGTTGATGAAACACAGAAAATGCATCGGGATTGAATACAACTGTCACCATGCGCACTTTCCTCCACGAGAGTAATGTCTCAAACAATCTACGCTTTGATCGTTCCCTGGAAGACCAGTAGTAGTTTTCGATGCACCTCTGGTGGCATTCTGTAATCTGTAGACTATCAGAGTGTTGATGAAACACAGTAATTGCATCCGGATTGAATAAAACACTCACCATGCTCACTTTCCTCCATGGGAGTAATGTCTCTAACAGTCTACGCTTTGATCGTTCCCTGGAAGACCAGTAGTAGTTTCCGATGAAATTCTGGAGGCTTTCTGTAATCTGTGGACTATCAGAGTGCTGATGAAACACAGAAATTGCATCGGGATTGAATACGACAGTCACCATGCGCACTTTCCTCCATGGGAGTAATGTCTCAAACAGTCCTCGCTTTGATCGTTCCCGGGAAGACAAGTAGTAGTTTCCAATGCACATCTCGTGGCATTCTGTAATCTGTGGACTATCAGAGTGTTGATGAAACACAGAAAATGCATCGGGATTGGATACAACAGTCACCATGCGCACTTTCCTCCATGGGAGTAATGTCTCAAACAGTCTACGCTTTGATCGTTCCCTGGAAGACCAGTAGTAGTTTCCGATGAACATTTGGAGGCATTCTGTAATCTGTGGAGTATCAGAGTGTTGATGAAACACATAAATTGCATCGGGATTGAATACAAAAGTCACCATGCGCACTTTCCTCCATGGGAGTAATGTCTCAAACAGTCTACGCTTTGATCGTTCCAAGGGAAGACAAGTAGTAGCTTCCGATGCACATCTCGTGGCATTCTGTAATCTGTGGACTATCAGAGTGTTGATGAAACACAGAAAATGCATCGGGATTGGATACAACAGTCACCATGCGCACTTTCCTCCATGGGAGTAGTGTCTCAAACAGTCTACGCTTTGATTGTTCCTGGGAAGACCAGTAGTAGTTTCCGATGCACATCTCGTGGCATTCTGTAATCTGTGGACTATCAGAGTGTTGATGAAACACAGAAAATGCATCGGGATTGGATACAACAGTCAACATGCGCACTTTCCTCCATGGGAGTAATGTCTTAAACAGTCTACGCTTTGATCGTTCCCTGGAAGACCAGTAGTAGTTTCCGAAGCACATTTGGAGGCATTCTGTAATCTGTGGAGTATAAGAGTGTTGATGAAACACAGAAATTGCATCGGGATTGAATACAACAGTCACCATGCGCAGTTTCGTCCATGGGAGTAATGTCTCAAACAGTCTACGCTTTGATCGTTCCCTGGAAGACCAGTAGTAGTTTCCGATTAATATCTGGAGGCATTCTGTAATCTGTGGACTATCAGAGTGTTGATGAAACACAGAAATTGCATGGGGATTGAATACAACAGTCACCATGCGTACATTCCTCCATAAAAGTAATGTCTCAAACAGTCTACGCTTTGATGGTTTCCTGGAAGACCAGTAGTAGTTTCCGATTCACATGTGGAGGCATTCTGTAATCTGTGGACTATCAGAGTGTTGATGAAACACAGAAATTGCAACGGGATTGAATACAACATTCTTGATGCGCAGTTCGATCCATAGGAGTAATGTCTCAAACAGTCTACGCTTTGATCGTTCAGTGGAAGGCCAGTAGTAGTTTCAACTGCACATCTGGAGGCATTCTGTAATCTGTTGAGTATCAGAGTGTTGATGAAACACAGAAATTGCATCGGGACTGAATACAACAGTCACCATGCGCAGTTTCCTCCATGGGAGTAATGTCTCAAAGAGTCTACGCTTTGATCGTTCCCGGGAAGACCAGTAGTAGTTTCCGATGCACATCTCGTGGCATTCTGTAATCTGTGGACTATCAGAGTGTTGATGAAACACAGAAAATGCATCGGGATTCAATACAACAGTCACCATGCGCTGTTTCTTACATAAAAGTAATGTCTCAAACAGTCTACGCTTTTATCGTTCCCTGGAGACCAGTAGTAGTTTCCGATGCACATCTCGTGGCATTCTGTAATCTGTGGTCTATCAGAGTGTTGATGAAACACTGTAAATGCATCGGGATTGAATATAACAGTCACCATGCCTCCTTTCCTCCATGGGAGTAATGTAAAAAAACAGCCTACGCTTTGATCGTTAACTGGAGGACCAGTAGTAGTTTCCGATTAACATCTGGAGGCATTCTGTAATCTGTGGACTATCAGAGTGTTGATGAAACACAGAAATTGCATCGGGATTGAATACAACATTCTTCATGCGCAGTTCGATCCATAGGAGTAATGTCTCAAACAGTCTACGCTTTGATCGTTCAGTGGAAGGCCAGTAGTAGTTTCAACTGCACATCTGGAGGCATTCTGTAATCTGTTGAGTATCAGAGTGTTGATGAAACACAGAAATTGCATCGGGATTGAATACAACAGTCACCATGCGCACTTTCCTCCATGGGAGTAATGTCTCAAAGAGTCTACGCTTTGATCGTTCCCGGGAATACCAGTAGTAGTTTCCGATGCACATCTCGTGGCATTCTGTAATCTGTGGACTATCAGAGTGTTGATGAAACACAGAAAATGCATCGGGATTGAATACAATAGTCACCATGATCACTTTCCTCCATGGGAGTAATGTCTCAAAGAGTTTAACTTTGATCGTTCCCTGGAAGACCAGTAGTAGTTTCGGATGCACATTTGGAGGCATTCTGTAATCTGTGGAGTATCAGAGTGTTGATAAAACACAGAAATTGCATCGGGATTGAATACAACAGTCACTATGCGCACATTCCTCCATAAGAGTAATGTCTCAAACAGTCTACGCTTTGATCGTTCCCGGGAAGACCAGTAGTAGTTTCCGATGCACATCTCGTGGCATTCTGTAATCTGTGGACTATCAGAGTGTTGATGAAACACAGAAAATGCATCGGGATTGAATACAACAGTCACCATGCGCTCTTTTCTCCATGGGAGTAATGTCTCAAAGAGTTTACGCTTTGATCGTTCCCTGGAAGACCAGTAGTAGTTTCCGATGCACTTTTGGAGGCATTCTGTAATCTGTGGACTATCAGAGTGTTGATGAAACACAAAAATTGCATTGGGATTGAATACAACAGTCACCATGCACACTTTCCTCCATGGCAGTAATGTCACAAACAGTCTACGCTTTGATCGTTCCCTGGAAGAGCAGTAGTAGTTTCCGCTGCACATCTGGAGGCATTCTGTAATCTGTGGACTATCAGAGTGTTGATGAAACACAGAAAATGCATCGGGATTGAATACAACTGTCACCATGCGCACTTTCCTCCACGGGAGTAATGTCTCAAACAATCTACGCTTTGATCGTTCCCTGGAAGACCAGTAGTAGTTTCCGATGCACCTCTGGTGGCATTCTGTAATCTGTAGACTATCAGAGTGTTGATGAAACACAGTAATTGCATCCGGATTGAATAAAACACTCACCATGCTCACTTTCCTCCATGGGAGTAATGTCTCTAAAAGTCTACGCTTTGATCGTTCCCTGGAAGACCAGTAGTAGTTTCCGATGAACTTCTGGAGGCTTTCTGTAATCTGTGGACTATCAGAGTGTTGATGAAACACAGAAATTGCATCGGGATTGAATACGACAGTCACCATGCGCACTTTCCTCCATGGGAGTAATGTCTCAATCAGTCCTCGCTTTGATCGTTCCCGGGAAGACAAGTAGTAGTTTCCGATGCACATCTCGTGGCATTCTGTAATCTGTGGACTAACAGAGTGTTGATGAAACACAGAAAATGCATCGGGATTGGATACAACAGTCACCATGCGCACTTTCCTCCATGGGAGTAATGTCTCAAACAGTCTACGCTTTGATCGTTCCCTGGAAGACCAGTAGTAGTTTCCGATGCACATTTGGAGGCATTCTGTAATCTGTGGAGTATCAGAGTGTTGATGAAACACAGAAATTGCATCGGGATTGAATACAACAGTCACCATGCGCAGTTTCCTCCATGGGAGTAATGTCTCAAACAGTCTACGCTTTGATCGTTCCAAGGGAAGACAAGTAGTAGCTTCCGATGCACATCTCGTGGCATTCTGTAATCTGTGGACTATCAGAGTGTTGATGAAACACAGAAAATGCATCGGGATTGGATACAACAGTCACCATGCGCACTTTCCTCCATGGGAGTAATGTCTCAAACAGTTTACGCTTTGATCGTTCCTGGGAAGACGAGTAGTAGTTTCCGATGCACATCTCGTGGCATTCTGTAATCTGTGGACTATCAGAGTGTTGATGAAACACAGAAAATGCATCGGGATTGGATACAACAGTCAACATGCGCACTTTCCTCCATGGGAGTAATGTCTTAAACAGTCTACGCTTTGATCGTTCCCTAGAAGACCAGTAGTAGTTTCCGAAGCACATTTGGAGGCATTCTGTAATCTGTGGAGTATAAGGGTGTTGATGAAACACAGAAATTGCATCGGGATTGAATACAACAGTCACCATGCGTACATTCCTCCATAAAAGTAATGTCTCAAACAGTCTACGCTTTGATGGTTTCCTGGAAGACCAGTAGTAGTTTCCGATTCACATGTGGATGCATTCTGTAATCTGTGGTCTATCAGAGTGTTGATGAAACACAGAAATTGCATCGGGATTCAATACAACAGTCACCATGCGCTGTTTCTTACATAAAAGTAATGTCTCAAACAGTCTACGCTTTTATCGTTCCCTGGAGACCAGTAGTAGTTTCCGGTGCACATCTCGTGGCATTCTGTAATCTGTGGTCTATCAGAGTGTTGATGAAACACTGTAAATGCACCGGGATTGAATACAACAGTCACCATGCGCCCTTTCCTCCATGGGAGTAATGTAACAAGCAGCCTACGCTTTGATCATTAACTGGAAGACCAGTAGTAGTTTCCGATTAACATCTGGAGGCATTCTGTAAACTGTGGACTATCAGTGTGTTGATGAAACACAGAAATTTCATCGGGATTGAGTACAACATTCTCCATGCGCAGTTCGATCCATAGGAGTAATGTCTCAAACAGTCTACGTTTTGATCGTTCAGTGGAAGGCCAGTAGTAGTTTCAACTGCACATCTGGAGGCATTCTGTAATCTGTTGAGTATCAGAGTGTTGATGAAACACAGAAATTGCATCGGGATTGAATACAACAGTCACCATGCGCACTTTCCTCCATGGGAGTAATGTCTCAAACAGTCTACGCTTTGATCGTTCCCGGGAAAACCAGTAGTAGTTTCCGATGCACATCTCGTGGCATTCTGTAATCTGTGGACTATCAGAGTGTTGATGAAACACAGAAAATGCATCGGGATTGAATACAACAGTCACCATGCGCACTTCCCTCCACGGGAGTAATGTCTCAAACAATCTACGCTTTGATCGTTCCCTGGAAGACCAGTAGTAGTTTCCGATGCACCTCTGGTGGCATTCTGTAATCTGTAGACTATCAGAGTGTTGATGAAACACAGTAATTGCATCCGTATTGAATAAAACACTCACCATGCTCACCTTCCTCCATGGGAGTAATGTCTCTAACAGTCTACGCTTTGATCGTTCCCTGGAAGACCAGTAGTAGTTTCCGATGAACTTCTGGAGGCTTTCTGTAATCTGTGGACTGTCAGAGTGTTGATGAAACACAGAAATTGCATCGGGATTGAATACGAAAGTCACCATGCGCACCTTCCTCCATGGGGGTAATGTCTCAAACAGTCCTCGCTTTGATCGTTCCCGGGAAGACCAGTAGTAGTTTCCGATGCACATCTCGTGGCATTCTGTAATCTGTGGACTATCAGAGTGTTGATGAAACACAGAAAATGCATCGGGATTGGATACAACACTCACCATGCGCACTTTCCTTTATGGGAGTAATGTCTCAAAGAGTTTACACTTTGATCGTTCCCTGGAAGACCAGTAGTAGTTTCCGATGCAAATTTGGAGGCATTCTGTAATCTGTGGAGTATCAGAGTGTTGATAAAACACAGAAATTGCATCAAGATTGAATACAACAGTCACTATGTGCACATTCCTCCATGGGAGTAATGTCTCAAAGAGTCTACGATTTGATCGTTCCCGGTAAGACCAGTAGTAGTTTCCGATGCACATCTCGTGGCATTCTGTAATCTGTGGACTATCAGAGTGTTGATGAAACACAGAAAATGCATCGGGATTGAATACAACAGTCACCATGCGCACTTTCCTCCATGGGAGTAATGTCTCAAAGAGTTTACGCTTTGATCGTTCCCTGGAAGACCAGTAGTAGTTTCCGATGCACATTTGGAGGCATTCTGTAATCTGTGGACTATCAGAGTGTTGATGAAACACAGAAATTGCATTGGGATTGAATACAACAGTCACCATGCACACTTTCCTCCATGGCAGTAATGTCTCAAACAGTCTACGCTTTGTCCGTTCCCTGGAAGAGCAGTAGTAGTTTCCGCTGCACATCTGGAGGCATTCTGTAATCTGTGGACTATCAGAGTGTTTATGAAACACAGAAAATGCATCGGGATTGAATACAACAGTCACCATGCGCACTTTCCTCCACGGGAGTAATGTCTCAAACAATCTACGCTTTGATCGTTCCCTGGAAGACCAGTAGTAGTTTCCGATGCACCTCTGGTGGCATTCTGTAATCTGTAGACTATCAGAGTGTTGATGAAACACAGTAATTGCATCCGGATTGAATAAAACACTCACCATGCTCACTTTCCTCCATGGGAGTAACGTCTCCAACAGTCTACGCTTTGATCGTTCCCTGGAAGACCAGTAGTAGTTTCCGATGAACTTCTGGAGGCTTTCTGTAATCTGTGGACTATCAGAGTGTTGATGAAACACAGAAATTGCATCGGGATTGAATACGACAGTCACCATGCGCACTTTCCTCCATGGGAGTAATGTCTCAAACAGTCCTCGCTTTGATCGTTCCCGGGAAGACAGGTAGTAGTTTCCGATGCACATCTCGTGGCATTCTGTAATCTGTGGACTATCAGAGTGTTGATGAAACACAGAAAATGCATCGGGATTGGATACAACAGTCACCATGCGCACTTTCCTCCATGGGAGTAATGTCTCAAACAGTCTACGCTTTGATCGTTCCAAGGGAAGACAAGTAGTAGCTTCCGATGCACATCTCGTGGCATTCTGTAATCTGTGGACTATCAGAGTGTTGATGAAACACAGAAAATGCATCGGGATTGGATACAACAGTCACCATGCGCACTTTCCTTCATGGGAGTAATGTCTCAAACAGTCTACGCTTTGATCGTTCCTGGGAAAACCAGTAGTAGTTTCCGATGCACATCTCGTGGCATTCTGTAATCTGTGGACTATCAGAGTGTTGATGAAACACAGAAAATGCATCGGGATTGGATACAACAGTCACCATGCGCACTTTCCTCCATGAAAGTAATGTCTTAAACAGTCTACGCTTTGATCGTTCCCTGGAAGACCAGTAGTAGTTTCCGAAGCACATTTGGGGGTATTCTGTAATCTGTGGACTATCAGAGTGTTGATGAAACACAGAAAATGCATCGGGATTGGATACAACACTCACCATGATCACTTTCCTCCATGGGAGTAATGTCTCAAAGAGTTTAACTTTGATCGTTCGCTGGAAGACCAGTAGTAGTTTCCGATGCACATTTGGAGGCATTCTGTAATCTGTGGACTATCAGAGTCTTGATGAAACACAGAAAATGCATCGGGATTGAATACAACTGTCACCATGCGCACTTTCCTCCACGGGAGTAATGTCTCAAACAATCTACGCTTTGATCGTTCCCTGGAAGACCAGTAGTAGTTTCCGATGCACCTCTGGTGGCATTCTGTAATCTGTAGACTATCAGAGTGTTGATGAAACACAGTAATTGCATCCGGATTGAATAAAACACTCACCATGCTCACTTTCCTCCATGGGAGTAATGTCTCTAAAAGTCTACGCTTTGATCGTTCCCTGGAAGACCAGTAGTAGTTTCCGATGAACTTCTGGAGGCTTTCTGTAATCTGTGGACTATCAGAGTGTTGATGAAACACAGAAATTGCATCGGGATTGAATACGACAGTCACCATGCGCACTTTCCTCCATGGGAGTAATGTCTCAAACAGTCCTCGCTTTGATCGTTCCCGGGAAGACAAGTAGTAGTTTCCGATGCACATCTCGTGGCATTCTGTAATCTGTGGACTATCAGAGTGTTGATGAAACACAGAAATTGCATTGGGATTGAATACAACAGTCACCATGCACACTTTCCTCCATGGCAGTAATGTCTCAAACAGTCTACGCTTTGATCGTTCCCTGGAAGAGCAGTAGTAGTTTCCGCTGCACATCTGGAGGCATTCTGTAATCTGTGGACTATCAGAGTGTAGATGAAACACAGAAAATGCATCGGGATTGAATACAACTGTCACCATGCGCACTTTCCTTCACGGGAGTAATGTCTCAAACAATCTACGCTTTGATCGTTCCCTGGAAGACCAGTAGTAGTTTCCGATGCACCTCTGGTGGCATTCTGTAATCTGTAGACTATCAGAGTGTTGATGAAACACAGTAATTGCATCCGGATTGAATAAAACACTCACCATGCTCACTTTCCTCCATGGGAGTAATGTCTCTAAAAGTCTACGCTTTGATCGTTCCCTGGAAGACCAGTAGTAGTTTCCGATGAACTTCTGGAGGCTTTCTGTAATCTGTGGACTATCAGAGTGTTGATGAAACACAGAAATTGCATCGGGATTGAATACGACAGTCACCATGCGCACTTTCCTCCATGGGAGTAATGTCTCAAACAGTCCTCGCTTTGATCGTTCCGGGGAAGACAAGTAGTAGTTTCCGATGCACATCTCGTGGCATTCTGTAATCTGTGGACTATCAGAGTGTTGATGAAACACAGAAAATGCATCGGGATTGGATACAACAGTCACCATGCGCACTTTCCTCCATGGGAGTAATGTCTCAAACAGTCTACGCTTTGATCGTTCCCTGGAAGACCAGTAGTAGTTTCCGATGCACATTTGGAGGCATTCTGTAATCTGTGGAGTATCAGAGTGTTGATGAAACACAGAAATTGCATCGGGATTGAATACAACAGTCACCATGCGCAGTTTCCTCCATGGGAGTAATGTCTCAAACAGTCTACGCTTTGATCGTTCCAAGGGAAGACAAGTAGTAGCTTCCGATGCACATCTCGTGGCATTCTGTAATCTGTGGACTATCAGAGTGTTGATGAAACACAGAAAATGCATCGGGATTGGATACAACAGTCAACATGCGCACTTTCCTCCATGGGAGTAATGTCTTAAACAGTCTACGCTTTGATCGTTCCCTGGAAGACCAGTAGTAGTTTCCGAAGCACATTTGGAGGCATTCTGTAATCTGTGGAGTATAAGAGTGTTGATGAAACACAGAAATTGCATCGGGATTGAATACAACAGTCACCATGCGTACATTCCTCCATAAAAGTAATGTCTCAAACAGTCTACGCTTTGATGGTTTCCTGGAAGACCAGTAGTAGTTTCCGATTCACATGTGGAGGCATTCTGTAATCTGTGGACTATCAGAGTGTTGATGAAACACAGAAATTGCTTCGGGATTCAATACAACAGTCACCATGCGCTGTTTCTTACATAAAAGTAATGTCTCAAACAGTCTACGCTTTCATCGTTCCCTGGAGACCAGTAGTAGTTTCCGATGCACATCTCGTGGCATTCTGTAATATGTGGTCTATCAGATTGTTGATGAATCACTGTAAATGCATCGTGATTGAATACAACAGTCACCATGCGCACTTTCCTCCATGGGAGTAATGTAACAAACAGCCTACGCTTTGATCGTTAACTGGAAGACCAGTAGTAGTTTCCGATTAACATCTGGAGGCATTCTGTAATCTGTGGACTATCAGAGTGTTGATGAAACACAGAAATTACATCGGGATTGAATACAACATTCTCCATGCGCAGTTCGATCCATAGGAGTAATGTCTCAAACAGTCTACGCTTTGATCGTTCAGTGGAAGGCCAGTAGTAGTTTCAACTGCACATCTGGAGGCATTCTGTAATCTGTTGAGTATCAGAGTGTTGATGAAACACAGAAATTGCATCGGGATTGAATACAACAGTCACCATGCGCACTTTCCTCCATGGGAGTAATGTCTCAAAGAGTCTACGCTTTGATCGTTCCCGGGAAGACCAGTAGTAGTTTCCGATGCACATCTCGTGGCATTCTGTAATCTGTGGACTATCAGAGTGTTGATGAAACACAGAAAATGCATCGGGATTGGATACAACAGTCAACATGCGCACTTTCCTCCATGGGAGTAATGTCTTAAACAGTCTACGCTTTGATCGTTCCCTGGAAGACCAGTAGTAGTTTCCGAAGCACATTTGGAGGCATTCTGTAATCTGTGGAGTATAAGAGTGTTGATGAAACACAGAAATTGCATCGGGATTGAATACAACAGTCACCATGCGTACATTCCTCCATAAAAGTAATGTCTCAAACAGTCTACGCTTTGATGGTTTCCTGGAAGACCAGTAGTAGTTTCCGATTCACATGTGGATGCATTCTGTAATCTGTGGTCTATCAGAGTGTTGATGAAACACAGAAATTGCAACGGGATTCAATACAACAGTCACCATGCGCTGTTTCTTACATAAAAGTAATGTCTCAAACAGTCTACGCTTTTATCGTTCCCTGGAGACCAGTAGTAGTTTCCGATGCACATCTCGTGGCATTCTGTAATCTGTGGTCTATCAGAGTGTTGATGAAACACTGTAAATGCACCGGGATTGAATACAACAGTCACCATGCGCCCTTTCCTCCATGGGAGTAATGTAACAAGCAGCCTACGCTTTGATCATTAACTGGAAGACCAGTAGTAGTTTCCGATTAACATCCGGAGGCATTCTGTAATCTGTGGACTATCAGTGTGTTGATGAAACACAGAAATTTCATCGGGATTGAGTACAACATTCTCCATGCGCAGTTCGATCCATAGGAGTAATGTCTCAAACAGTCTACGCTTTGATCGTTCAGTGGAAGGCCAGTAGTAGTTTCAACTGCACATCTGGAGGCATTCTGTAATCTGTTGAGTATCAGAGTGTTGATGAAACACAGAAATTGCATCGGGATTGAATACAACAGTCACCATGCGCACTTTCCTCCATGGGAGTAATGTCTCAAAGAGTCTACGCTTTGATCGTTCCCGGGAAGACCAGTAGTAGTTTCCGATGCACATCTCGTGGCATTCTGTAATCTGTGGACTATCAGAGTGTTGATGAAACACAGAAAATGCATCGGGATTGGATACAACAGTCAACATGCGCACTTTCCTCCATGGGAGTAATGTCTTAAACAGTCTACGCTTTGATCGTTCCCTGGAAGACCAGTAGTAGTTTCCGAAGCACATTTGGAGGCATTCTGTAATCTGTGGAGTATAAGAGTGTTGATGAAACACAGAAATTGCATCGGGATTGAATACAACAGTCACCATGCGTACATTCCTCCATAAAAGTAATGTCTCAAACAGTCTACGCTTTGATGGTTTCCTGGAAGACCAGTAGTAGTTTCCGATTCACATGTGGATGCATTCTGTAATCTGTGGTCTATCAGAGTGTTGATGAAACACAGAAATTGCAACGGGATTCAATACAACAGTCACCATGCGCTGTTTCTTACATAAAAGTAATGTCTCAAACAGTCTACGCTTTTATCGTTCCCTGGAGACCAGTAGTAGTTTCCGATGCACATCTCGTGGCATTCTGTAATCTGTGGTCTATCAGAGTGTTGATGAAACACTGTAAATGCACCGGGATTGAATACAACAGTCACCATGCGCCCTTTCCTCCATGGGAGTAATGTAACAAGCAGCCTACGCTTTGATCATTAACTGGAAGACCAGTAGTAGTTTCCGATTAACATCCGGAGGCATTCTGTAATCTGTGGACTATCAGTGTGTTGATGAAACACAGAAATTTCATCGGGATTGAGTACAACATTCTCCATGCGCAGTTCGATCCATAGGAGTAATGTCTCAAACAGTCTACATTTTGATCGTTCAGTGGAAGGCCAGTAGTAGTTTCAACTGCACATCTGGAGGCATTCTGTAATCTGTTGAGTATCAGAGTGTTGATGAAACACAGAAATTGCATCGGGATTGAATACAACAGTCACCATGCGCACTTTCCTCCATGGGAGTAATGTCTCAAACAGTCTACGCTTTGATCGTTCCCGGGAAAACCAGTAGTAGTTTCCGATGCACATCTCGTGGCATTCTGTAATCTGTGGACTATCAGAGTGTTGATGAAACACAGAAAATGCATCGGGATTGAATACAACAGTCACCATGCGCACTTCCCTCCACGGGAGTAATGTCTCAAACAATCTACGCTTTGATCGTTCCCTGGAAGACCAGTAGTAGTTTCCGATGCACCTCTGGTGGCATTCTGTAATCTGTAGACTATCAGAGTGTTGATGAAACACAGTAATTGCATCCGTATTGAATAAAACACTCACCATGCTCACCTTCCTCCATGGGAGTAATGTCTCTAACAGTCTACGCTTTGATCGTTCCCTGGAAGACCAGTAGTAGTTTCCGATGAACTTCTGGAGGCTTTCTGTAATCTGTGGACTGTCAGAGTGTTGATGAAACACAGAAATTGCATCGGGATTGAATACGAAAGTCACCATGCGCACCTTCCTCCATGGGGGTAATGTCTCAAACAGTCCTCGCTTTGATCGTTCCCGGGAAGACCAGTAGTAGTTTCCGATGCACATCTCGTGGCATTCTGTAATCTGTGGACTATCAGAGTGTTGATGAAACACAGAAAATGCATCGGGATTGGATACAACACTCACCATGCGCACTTTCCTTTATGGGAGTAATGTCTCAAAGAGTTTACACTTTGATCGTTCCCTGGAAGACCAGTAGTAGTTTCCGATGCAAATTTGGAGGCATTCTGTAATCTGTGGAGTATCAGAGTGTTGATAAAACACAGAAATTGCATCAAGATTGAATACAACAGTCACTATGCGCACATTCCTCCATGGGAGTAATGTCTCAAAGAGTCTACGCTTTGATCGTTCCCGGTAAGACCAGTAGTAGTTTCCGATGCACATCTCGTGGCATTCTGTAATCTGTGGACTATCAGAGTGTTGATGAAACACAGAAAATGCATCGGGATTGAATACAACAGTCACCATGCGCACTTTCCTCCATGGGAGTAATGTCTCAAAGAGTTTACGCTTTGATCGTTCCCTGGAAGACCAGTAGTAGTTTCCGATGCACATTTGGAGGCATTCTGTAATCTGTGGACTATCAGAGTGTTGATGAAACACAGAAATTGCATTGGGATTGAATACAACAGTCACCATGCACACTTTCCTCCATGGCAGTAATGTCTCAAACAGTCTACGCTTTGATCGTTCCCTGGAAGAGCAGTAGTAGTTTCCGCTGCACATCTGGAGGCATTCTGTAATCTGTGGACTATCAGAGTGTTTATGAAACACAGAAAATGCATCGGGATTGAATACAACAGTCACCATGCGCACTTTCCTCCACGGGAGTAATGTCTCAAACAATCTACGCTTTGATCGTTCCCTGGAAGACCAGTAGTAGTTTCCGATGCACCTCTGGTGGCATTCTGTAATCTGTAGACTATCAGAGTGTTGATGAAACACAGTAATTGCATCCGGATTGAATAAAACACTCACCATGCTCACTTTCCTCCATGGGAGTAACGTCTCCAACAGTCTACGCTTTGATCGTTCCCTGGAAGACCAGTAGTAGTTTCCGATGAACTTCTGGAGGCTTTCTGTAATCTGTGGACTATCAGAGTGTTGATGAAACACAGAAATTGCATCGGGATTGAATACGACAGTCACCATGCGCACTTTCCTCCATGGGAGTAATGTCTCAAACAGTCCTCGCTTTGATCGTTCCCGGGAAGACAGGTAGTAGTTTCCGATGCACATCTCGTGGCATTCTGTAATCTGTGGACTATCAGAGTGTTGATGAAACACAGAAAATGCATCGGGATTGGATACAACAGTCACCATGCGCACTTTCCTCCATGGGAGTAATGTCTCAAACAGTCTACGCTTTGATCGTTCCAGGGGAAGACAAGTAGTAGCTTCCGATGCACATCTCGTGGCATTCTGTAATCTGTGGACTATCAGAGTGTTGATGAAACACAGAAAATGCATCGGGATTGGATACAACAGTCACCATGCGCACTTTCCTTCATGGGAGTAATGTCTCAAACAGTCTACGCTTTGATCGTTCCTGGGAAAACCAGTAGTAGTTTCCGATGCACATCTCGTGGCATTCTGTAATCTGTGGACTATCAGAGTGTTGATGAAACACAGAAAATGCATCGGGATTGGATACAACAGTCACCATGCGCACTTTCCTCCATGAAAGTAATGTCTTAAACAGTCTACGCTTTGATCGTTCCCTGGAAGACCAGTAGTAGTTTCCGAAGCACATTTGGGGGTATTCTGTAATCTGTGGACTATCAGAGTGTTGATGAAACACAGAAAATGCATCGGGATTGGATACAACACTCACCATGATCACTTTCCTCCATGGGAGTAATGTCTCAAAGAGTTTAACTTTGATCGTTCGCTGGAAGACCAGTAGTAGTTTCCGATGCACATTTGGAGGCATTCTGTAATCTGTGGACTATCAGAGTGTTGATGAAACACAGAAAATGCATCGGGATTGAATACAACTGTCACCATGCGCACTTTCCTCCACGGGAGTAATGTCTCAAACAATCTACGCTTTGATCGTTCCCTGGAAGACCAGTAGTAGTTTCCGATGCACCTCTGGTGGCATTCTGTAATCTGTAGACTATCAGAGTGTTGATGAAACACAGTAATTGCATCCGGATTGAATAAAACACTCACCATGCTCACTTTCCTCCATGGGAGTAATGTCTCTAAAAGTCTACGCTTTGATCGTTCCCTGGAAGACCAGTAGTAGTTTCCGATGAACTTCTGGAGGCTTTCTGTAATCTGTGGACTATCAGAGTGTTGATGAAACACAGAAATTGCATCGGGATTGAATACGACAGTCACCATGCGCACTTTCCTCCATGGGAGTAATGTCTCAAACAGTCCTCGCTTTGATCGTTCCCGGGAAGACAAGTAGTAGTTTCCGATGCACATCTCGTGGCATTCTGTAATCTGTGGACTATCAGAGTGTTGATGAAACACAGAAATTGCATTGGGATTGAATACAACAGTCACCATGCACACTTTCCTCCATGGCAGTAATGTCTCAAACAGTCTACGCTTTGATCGTTCCCTGGAAGAGCAGTAGTAGTTTCCGCTGCACATCTGGAGGCATTCTGTAATCTGTGGACTATCAGAGTGTAGATGAAACACAGAAAATGCATCGGGATTGAATACAACTGTCACCATGCGCACTTTCCTTCACGGGAGTAATGTCTCAAACAATCTACGCTTTGATCGTTCCCTGGAAGACCAGTAGTAGTTTCCGATGCACCTCTGGTGGCATTCTGTAATCTGTAGACTATCAGAGTGTTGATGAAACACAGTAATTGCATCCGGATTGAATAAAACACTCACAATGCTCACTTTCCTCCATGGGAGTAATGTCTCTAAAAGTCTACATTTTGATCGTTCCCTGGAAGACCAGTAGTAGTTTCCGATGAACTTCTGGAGGCTTTCTGTAATCTGTGGACTATCAGAGTGTTGATGAAACACAGAAATTGCATCGGGATTGAATACGACAGTCACCATGCGCACTTTCCTCCATGGGAGTAATGTCTCAAACAGTCCTCGCTTTGATCGTTCCGGGGAAGACAAGTAGTAGTTTCCGATGCACATCTCGTGGCATTCTGTAATCTGTGGACTATCAGAGTGTTGATGAAACACAGAAAATGCATCGGGATTGGATACAACAGTCACCATGCGCACTTTCCTCCATGGGAGTAATGTCTCAAACAGTCTACGCTTTGATCGTTCCCTGGAAGACCAGTAGTAGTTTCCGAAGCACATTTGGAGGCATTCTGTAATCTGTGGAGTATAAGAGTGTTGATGAAACACAGAAATTGCATCGGGATTGAATACAACAGTCACCATGCGTACATTCCTCCATAAAAGTAATGTCTCAAACAGTCTACGCTTTGATGGTTTCGTGGAAGACCAGTAGTAGTTTCCGATTCACATGTGGGGGCATTCTGTAATCTGTGGACTATCAGAGTGTTGATGAAACACAGAAATTGCTTCGGGATTCAATACAACAGTCACCATGCGCTGTTTCTTACATAAAAGTAATGTCTCAAACAGTCTACGCTTTCATCGTTCCCTGGAGACCAGTAGTAGTTTCCGATGCACATCTCGTGGCATTCTGTAATATGTGGTCCATCAGATTGTTGATGAATCACTGTAAATGCATCGTGATTGAATACAACAGTCACCATGCGCACTTTCCTCCATGGGAGTAATGTAACAAACAGCCTACGCTTTGATCGTTAACTGGAAGACCAGTAGTAGTTTCCGATTAACATCTGGAGGCATTCTGTAATCTGTGGACTATCAGAGTGTTGATGAAACACAGAAATTACATCGGGATTGAATACAACATTCTCCATGCGCAGTTCGATCCATAGGAGTAATGTCTCAAACAGTCTACGCTTTGATCGTTCAGTGGAAGGCCAGTAGTAGTTTCAACTGCACATCTGGAGGCATTCTGTAATCTGTTGAGTATCAGAGTGTTGATGAAACACAGAAATTGCATCGGGATTGAATACAACAGTCACCATGCGCACTTTCCTCCATGGGAGTAATGTCTCAAAGAGTCTACGCTTTGATCGTTCCCGGGAAGACCAGTAGTAGTTTCCGATGCACATCTCGTGGCATTCTGTAATCTGTGGACTATCAGAGTGTTGATGAAACACAGAAAATGCATCGGGATTGAATACAACAGTCACCATGATCACTTTCCTCCATGGGAGTAATGTCTCAAGGAGTTTACACTTTGATCGTTCCCTGGAAGACCAGTAGTAGTTTCTGATGCAAATTTGAAGGCATTCTGTAATCTGTGGAGTATCAGAGTGTTGATAAAACACATAAATTGCATCGAGATTGAATACAACAATCACTATGCGCACATTCCTCCATGGGAGTAATGTCTCAAACAGTCTACGTTTTGATCGTTCCCGGGAAGACCAGTAGTAGTTTCCGATGCACATCTCGTGGCATTCTGTAATCTGTGGACTATCAGAGTGTTGATGAAACACAGAAAATGCATCGGGATTGAATACAACAGTCACCATGCGCACTTCCCTCCACGGGAGTAATGTCTCAAACAATCTACGCTTTGATCGTTCCCTGGAAGACCAGTAGTAGTTTCCGATGCACCTCTGGTGGCATTCTGTAATCTGTAGACTATCAGAGTGTTGATGAAACACAGTAATTGCATCTGGATTGAATAAAACACTCACCATTCTCACTTTCCTCCATGGGAGTAATGTGTCTAACAGTCTACGCTTTGATCGTTCCCTGGAAGACCAGTAGTAGTTTCCGATGAACTTCTGGAGGCTTTCTGTAATCTGTGGACTATCAGAGTGTTGATGAAACACAGAAATTGCATCGGGATTGAATACGAAAGTCACCATGCGCACCTTCCTCCATGGGAGTAATGTCTCAAACAGTCCTCGCTTTGATCGTTCCCGGGAAGACAAGTAGTAGTTTCCGATGCACATCTCGTGGCATTCTGTAATCTGTGGACTATCAGAGTGTTGATGAAACACAGAAAATGCATCGGGATTGGATACAACACTCACCATGCGCACTTTCCTCCATGGGAGTAATGTCTCAAAGAGTTTACACTTTGATCGTTCCCTGGAAGACCAGTAGTAGTTTCCGATGCAAATTTGGAGGCATTCTGTAATCTGTGGGGTATCAGAGTGTTGATAAAACACAGAAATTGCATCGAGATTGAATACAACAGTCACTATGAGCACATTCCTCCATGGGAGTAATGTCTCAAAGAGTCTACGCTTTGATCGTTCCCGGTAAGACCAGTAGTAGTTTCCGATGCACATCTCGTGGCATTCTGTAATCTGTGGACTATCAGAGTGTTGATGAAACACAGAAAATGCATCGGGATTGAATACAACAGTCACCATGCGCACTTTCCTCCATGGGAGTAATGTCTCAAAGAGTTTACGCTTTGATCGTTCCCTGGAAGACCAGTAGTAGTTTCCGATGCACATTTGGAGGCATTCTGTAATCTGTGGACTATCAGAGTGTTGATGAAACACAGAAATTGCATTGGGATTGAATACAACAGTCACCATGCACACTTTCCTCCATGGCAGTAATGTCTCAAACAGTCTACGCTTTGATCGTTCCCTGGAAGAGCAGTAGTAGTTTCCGCTGCACATCTGGAGGCATTCTGTAATCTGTGGACTATCAGAGTGTTGATGAAACACAGAAAATGCATCGGGATTGAATACAACAGTCACCATGCGCACTTTCCTCCACGGGAGTAATGTCTCAAACAATCTACGCTTTGATCGTTCCCTGGAAGACCAGTAGTAGTTTCCGATGCACCTCTGGTGGCATTCTGTAATCTGTAGACTATCAGAGTGTTGATGAAACACAGTAATTGCATCCAGATTGAATAAAACACTCACCATGCTCACTTTCCTCCATGGGAGTAATGTCTCTAACAGTCTACGCTTTGATCGTTCCCTGGAAGACCAGTAGAAGTTTCCGATGAACTTCTGGAGGCTTTCTGTAATCTGTGGACTATCAGAGTGTTGATGAAACACAGAAATTGCATCGGGATTGAATACGACAGTCACCATGCGCACTTTCCTCCATGGGAGTAATGTCTCAAACAGTCCTCGCTTTGATCGTTCCCGGGAAGACAAGTAGTAGTTTCCGATGCACATCTCGTTGCATTCTGTAATCTGTGGACTATCAGAGTGTTGATGAAACACAGAAAATGCATCGGGATTGGATACAACAGTCACCATGCGCACTTTCCTCCATGGGAGTAATGTGTCAAACAGTCTACGCTTTGATCGTTCCAAGGGAAGACAAGTAGTAGCTTCCGATGCACATCTCGTGGCATTCTGTAATCTGTGGACTATCAGAGTGTTGATGAAACACAGAAAATGCATCGGGATTGGATACAACAGTCACCATGCGCACTTTCCTTCATGGGAGTAATGTCTCAAACAGTCTACGCTTTGATCGTTCCCTGGAAGACCAGTAGTAGTTTCCGATTAACATCTGGAGGCATTCTGTAATCTGTGGACTATCAGAGTGTTGATGAAACACAGAAATTGCATCGGGATTGAATACAACAGTCACCATGCGTACATTCCTCCATAAAGTAATGTCTCAAACAGTCTACGATTTGATGGTTTCCTGGAAGACCAGTAGTAGTTTCCGATTCACATGTGGAGGCATTCTGTAATCTGTGGACTCTCAGAGTGTTGATGAAACACAGAAATTTCATCGGGATTCAATACAACAGTTACCATGCGCTGTTTCTTACATAAAAGTAGTGTCTCAAACAGTCTACGCTTTCATCGTTCCCTGGAGACCAGTAGTAGTTTCCGATGCACATCTCCTGGCATTCTGTAAACTGTGGTCTATAAGATTGTTGATGAATCACTGTAAATGCATCGTGATTGAATACAACAGTCACCATGCGCCCTTTCCTCCATGGGAGTAATGTAACAAACAGCCTACGCTTTGATCGTTAACTGGAAGGCCAGTAGTAGTTTCCGATTAACATCTGGAGGCATTCTGTAATCTGTGGACTATCGGAGTGTTGATGAAACACAGAAATTGCATCGGGATTAAATACGACATTCTCCATGCGCAGTTTGATCCATAGGAGTAATGTCTCAAACAGTCTACGCTTTGATCATTCAGTGGGAGGCCAGTAGCAGTTTCAACTGCACATCTGGAGGCATTCTGTAATCTGTTGAGTATCAGAGTGTTGATCAAACACAGAAATTGCATCGGGATTAAATACAACAGTCACCATGCGCACTTTTCTCCATGGGAGTAATGTCTCAAAGAGTCTACGCTTTGATCGTTCCCGGGAAGACCAGTAGTGGTTTCCGATGCACATCTCGTGGCATTCTGTAATCTGTGGACTATCAGAGTGTTGATGAAACACAGAAAATGCATTGGGATTGAATACAACAGTCACCATGCGCACTTTCCTCTATGGGAGTAATGTCTCAAAGAGTTTACGCTTTGATCGTTCCCTTGAAGACCAATAGTAGTTTCCGATGCACATTTGGAGGCATTCTGTAATCTGTGGAGTATCAGAGTGTTGATAAAACACAGAAATAGCATCGGGGTTGAATACAACAGTCACTATGCGCACATTCCTCCATGGGAGTAATGTCTCAAACAGTCTCCGCTTTGATCGTTCCCGGGAAGACCAGTAGTAGTTTCCGATGCACATCTCGTGGCATTCTGTAATCTGTGGACTATCAGAGTGTTGATGAAACACATAAAATGCATCGGGATTGAATACAACAGTCACCATGCGCACTTTCCTCCATGGGAGTAATGTCTCAAAGAGTTTACGCTTTGATCGTTCCCTGGAAGACCAGTAGTAGTTTCCGATGGACATTTGGAGGCATTCTGTAATCTGTGGACTATCAGAGTGTTGATGAAACACAGAAATTGCATTGGGATTGAATACAACAGTCACCATGCACACTTTCCTCCATGGCAGTAATGTCTCAAACAGTGTACGCTTTGATCGTTCCCTGGAAGAGCAGTAGTAGTTTCCGATGCACATCTGGAGGCATTCTGTAATCTGTAGACTATCAGAGTGTTGATGAAACACAGTAATTGCATCCGGATTGAATAAAACACTCACCATGCTCACTTTCCTCCATGGGAGTAATGTCTCTAACAGTCTACGCTTTGATCGTTCCCTGGAAGAGCAGTAGTAGTTTCCGATGCACATCTGGAGGCATTCTGTAATCTGTAGACTATCAGAGTGTTGATGAAACACAGTAATTGCATCCGGATTGAATAAAACACTCACCATGCTCACTTTCCTCCATGGGAGTAATGTCTCTAACAGTCTACGCTTTGATCGTTCCCTAGAAGACCAGTTGTAGTTTCCGATGAACTTCTGAAGGCTTTCTGTAATCTGTGGACTATCAGAGTGTTGATGAAACACAGAAATTGCATCGGGATTGAATACGACAGTCACCATGTGCACTTTCCTCCATGGGAGACATGTCTCAAACAGTCTACGCTTTGATCGTTCCCGGGAAGACAAGTAGTAGTTTCCGATGCACATTTGGAGGCATTCTGTAATCTGTGGAGTATCAGAGTGTTGATGAAACACAGAAATTGCATCGGGATTGAATACAACAGTCACCATGAGCACTTTCCTCCATGGGAGTAATGTCTCAAACAGTCTACGCTTTGATCGATCCAAGGGAAGACAAGTAGTAGCTTCCGATGCACATCTCGTGGCATTCTGTAATCTGTGGACTATCAGAGTGTTGATGAAACACAGAAAATGCATCGGGATTGGATACAACAGTCACCATGCGCACTTTCCTCCATGGGAGTAATGTCTCAAACAGTCTACGCTTTGATCGTTCCTGGGGAGACCAGTAGTAGTTTCCGATGCTAATCTCGTGGCATTATGTAATCTGTGGACTATCAGAGTGTTGATGAAACACAGAAAATGCATCGGGATTGGATACAACAGTCACCATGCGCACTTTCCTCCATGGGAGTAATGTCTTAAACAGTCTACGCTTTGATCGTTCCCTGGAAGACCAGTAGTAGTTTCCGATGCACATTTGGAGGCATTCTGTAATCTGTGGAGTATCAGAGTGTTAATGAAACACAGAAATTGCATCAGGATTGAATACAACAGTCGCCATGCGCAGTTTCCTCCATGGGAGTAATGTCTCAAACAGTCTACGATTTGATGGTTTCCTGGAAGACCAGTAGTAGTTTCCGATTCACATGTGGAGGCATTCTGTAATCTGTGGACTCTCAGAGTGTTGATGAAACACAGAAATTTCATCGGGATTCAATACAACAGTTACCATGCGCTGTTTCTTACATAAAAGTAGTGTCTCAAACAGTCTACGCTTTCATCGTTCCCTGGAGACCAGTAGTAGTTTCCGATGCACATCTCGTGGCATTCTGTAAACTGTGGTCTATAAGATTGTTGATGAATCACTGTAAATGCATCGTGATTGAATACAACAGTCACCATGCGCCCTTTCCTCCATGGGAGTAATGTAACAAACAGCCTACGCTTTGATCGTTAACTGGAAGGCCAGTAGTAGTTTCCGATTAACATCTGGAGGCATTCTGTAATCTGTGGACTATCGGAGTGTTGATGAAACACAGAAATTGCATCGGGATTGAATACAACATTCTCCATGCGCAGTTTGATCCATAGGAGTAATGTCTCAAACAGTCTACGCTTTGATCATTCAGTGGAAGGCCAGTAGCAGTTTCAACTGCACATCTGGAGGCATTCTGTAATCTGTTGGGTATCAGAGTGTTGATGAAACACAGAAATTGCATCGGGATTAAATACAACAGTCACCATGCGCACTTTTCTCCATGGGAGTAATGTCTCAAAGAGTCTACGCTTTGATCCTGTAATCTGTGGACTATCAGAGTGTTGATGAAACACAGAAAATGCATCGGGATTGAATACAACAGTCACCATGCGCACTTTCCTCCATGGGAGTAATGTCTCAAAGAGTTTACGCTTTGATCGTTCCCTGGAAGACCAGTAGTAGTTTCCGATGCACATTTGGAGGCATTCTGTAATCTGTGGAGTATCAGAGTGTTGATAAAACACAGAAATAGCATCGGGGTTGAATACAACAGTCACTATGCGCACATTCCTCCATGGGAGTAATGTCTCAAACAGTCTCCGCTTTGATCGTTCCCGGGAAGACCAGTAGTAGTTTCCGATGCACATCTCGTGGCATTCTGTAATCTGTGGACTATCAGAGTGTTGATGAAACACATAAAATGCATCGGGATTGAATACAACAGTCACCATGCGCACTTTCCTCCATGGGAGTAATGTCTCAAAGACTTTATGCTTTGATCGTTCCCTGGGAGACCAGTAGTAGTTTCCGATGCACATTTGGAGGCATTCTGTAATCTGTGGACTATCAGAGTGTTGATGAAACACAGAAATTGCATTGGGATTGAATACAACAGTCACCATGCACACTTTCCTCCATGGCAGTAATGTCTCAAACAGTGTACGCTTTGATCGTTCCCTGGAAGAGCAGTAGTAGTTTCCGATGCACATCTGGAGGCATTCTGTAATCTGTAGACTATCAGAGTGTTGATGAAACACAGTAATTGCATCCGGATTGAATAAAACACTCACTATGCTCACTTTCCTCCATGGGAGTAATGTCTCTAACAGTCTACGCTTTGATCGTTCCCTGGAAGACCAGTTGTAGTTTCCGATGAACTTCTGAAGGCTTTCTGTAATCTGTGGACTATCAGAGTGTTGATGAAACACAGAAATTGCATCGGGATTGAATACGACAGTCACCATGTGCACTTTCCTCCATGGGAGTCATGTCTCAAACAGTCTACGCTTTGATCGTTCCCGGGAAGACAAGTAGTAGTTTCCGATGCACATCTCGTGGCATTCTGTAATCTGTGGACTATCAGAGTGTTGATGAAACACAGAAAATGCATCGGGATTGGATACAAGAGTCACCATGCACACTTTCCTCCATGGGAGTAATGTCTCAAACAGTCTACGCTTTGATCGTTCCCTGGAAGACCAGTAGTAGTTTCCGATGCACATTTGGAGGCATTCTGTAATCTGTGGAGTATCAGAGTGTTGATGAAACACAGAAATTGCATCGGGATTGAATACAACAGTCACCATGAGCACTTTCCTCCATGGGAGTAATGTCTCAAACAGTCTACGCTTTGATCGTTCCAAGGGAAGACAAGTAGTAGCTTCCGATGCACATCTCGTGGCATTCTGTAATCTGTGGACTATCAGAGTGTTGATGAAACACAGAAAATGCATCGGGATTGGATACAACAGTCACCATGCGCACTTTCCTCCATGGGAGTAATGTCTCAAACAGTCTACGCTTTGATCGTTCCTGGGGAGACCAGTAGTAGTTTCCGATGCTAATCTCATGGCATTATGTAATCTGTGGACTATCAGAGTGTTGATGAAACACAGAAATTGCATCGGGATTGAATACAATAGTCACCATGCGTACAATCCTCCATAAAAGTAATGTCTCAAACTGTCTACGCTTTGATGGTTTCCTGGAAGACCAGTAGTAGTTTCCGATTCTTATGTAGAGGCATTCTATAATCTGTCGACTATCAGAGTGTTGATGAAACACAGAAATTTCATCGGGATTCAATACAACAGTCACCATGAGCTGTTTCTTACATAAAAGTAATGTCTCAAACAGTCTACGCTTTCATCGTTCCCTGGAGACCAGTAGTAGTTTCCGATGCACATCTCGTGGCATTCTGTAATCTGTGACCTATCAGAGTGTTGATGAAACACAGAAAATGCATCGGGATTGGATGCAACAGTCACCACGCGCACTTTCCTCCATTGGAGTAATGTCTCAAACAGTCTACGCTTTGATCGTTCCCGGGAAGACCAGTAGTAGTTTCCGATGCACATCTCGTGGCATTCTGTAATCTGTGGACTATCAGAGTGTTGATGAAACACAGAAAATGCTTCGGGATTGAATACAACAGTCACCATGCGCACTTTCCTCCATGGGAGTAATGTCTCAAAGAGTTTACGCTTTGATCGTTCCCTGGAAGACCAGTAGTAGTTTCCGATGCACATTTGGAGGCACTCTCTAATCTGTGGACTATCAGAGTGTTGATGAAACACAGAAATTGCATTGGGATTGAATACAACAGTCACCATGCACACTTTCCTCCATGGCAGTAATGTCTCAAACATTGTACGCTTTGATCGTTCCCTGGAAGAGCAGTAGTAGTTTCCGATGCACATCTGGAGGCATTCTGTAATCTGTAGACTATCAGAGTGTTGATGAAACACAGTAATTGCATCCGGATTGAATAAAACACTCACCATGCTCACTTTCCTCCATGGGAGTAATGTCTCTAACAGTCTACGCTTTGATCGTTCCCTGGAAGACCAGTAGTAGTTTCCGATGAACTTCTGAAGGCTTTCTGTAATCTGTGGACTATCAGAGTGTTGATGAAACACAGAAATTGCATCGGGATTGATTACGACAGTCACCATGCGCACTTTCCTCCATGGGAGTCATGTCTCAAACAGTCTACGCTTTGATCGTTCCCGGGAAGACAAGTAGTAGTTTCCGATGCACATCTCGTGGCATTCTGTAATCTGTGGACTATCAGAGTGTTGATGAAACACAGAAAATGCATCGGGATTGGATACAAGAGTCACCATGTACACTTTCCTCCATGGGAGTAATGTCTCAAAGAGTCTACGCTTTGATCGATCCCTGGAAGACCAGTAGTAGTTTCCGATGCACATTTAGAGGCATTCTGTAATCTGTGGAGTATCAGAGTGTTGATGAAACACAGAAATTGCATCGGGATTGAATACAACAGTCACCATGCGCACTTTCCTCCATGGGAGTAATGTCTCAAACAGTCTACGCTTTGATCGTTCCAAGGAAAGACAAGTAGTAGCTTCCGATGCACATCTCGTGGCATTCTGTAATCTGTGGACTATCAGAGTGTTGATGAAACACAGAAAATGCATCGGGATTGGATACAACAGTCACCATGCGCACTTTCCTCCATGGGAGTAATGTCTCAAACAGTCTACGCTTTGATCGTTCCTGGGGAGACCAGTAGTAGTTTCCGATGCACATCTCGAGGCATTATGTAATCTGTGGACTATCAGAGTGTTGATGAAACACAGAAAATGCATCGGGATTGGATACAACAGTCACCATGCGCACTTTCCTCCATGGGAGTAATGTCTTAAACAGTCTACGCTTTGATCGTTCCCTGGAAGACCAGTAGTAGTTTCCGATGCACATTTGGAGGAATTCTGTAATCTGTGGAGTATCAGAGTGTTAATGAAACACAGAAATTGCATCAGGATTGAATACAACAGTCACCATGCGCAGTTTCCTCCATGGGAGTAATGTCTCAAACAGTCTACGCTTTGATCGTTCCCTGGAAGACCAGTAGCAGTTTGCGATTAACATCTGGAGGCATTCTGTAATCTGTGACTATCAGAGTGTTGATGAAACACAGAAATTGCATCGGGATTGAATACAACAGTCACCATGCGTACGTTCCTCCATAACAGTAATGTCTCAAACAGTCTACGCTTTGATGGTTTCCTGGAAGACCAGTAGTAGTTTCCGATTCTTATGTGGAGGCATTCTATAATCTGTGGACTATCAGAGTGTTGACGAAACACAGAAATTTCATCGGGATTCAATACAACAGTCACCATGCGCTGTTTCTTACATAAAAGTAATGTCTCAAACAGTCTACGCTTTCATCGTTCCCTGGAGACCAGTAGTAGTTTCCGATGCACATCTCGTGGCATTCTGTAATCTGTGGTCTATCAGATTGTTGATGAATCACTGTAAATGCATCGTGATTGAATACAACAGTCACCATGCGCCCTTTCCTCTATGGGAGTAATGTAACAAACAGCCTTCGCTTTGATCGTTAACTGGAAGACCAGTAGTAGTTTCCGATTAACATCTGGAGGCATTCTGTAATCTGTGGACTATCAGAGTGTTGATGAAACACAGAAATTGCATCGGGATTGAATACAACATTTTCCATGCGCAGTTCCCTCCATAGGAGTAATGTCTCAAACAGTCTACGCTTTGATCGTTCAGTGGAAGGCCAGTAGTAGTTTCAACTGCACATCTGGAGGCATTCTGTAATCTGTTGAGTATCAGAGTGTTGATGAAACACAGAAATTGCATCGGTATTGAATACAACAGTCACCATGCGCACTTTCCTCCATGGGAGTATTGTCTCAAAGAGTTTACGCTTTGATCGTTCCTGGGGAGACCAGTAGTAGTTTCCGATGCACATCTCGTGGCATTCTGTAATCTGTGGACTATCAGAGTGTTGATGAAACACAGAAAATGCATCGGGGTTGAATACAACAGTCACCATGCGCACTTTCCTCCATGGGAGTATTGTCTCAAAGAGTTTACGCTTTGATCGTTCCCTGGAAGACCAGTAGTAGTTTCCGATGCACATTTGTAGGCATTCTGTAACCTGTGGAGTATCAGAGTGTTGATAAAACAGAGAAATTGCATCGGGATTGAATACAACAGTCACTATGCGCACATTCCTCCATGGGAGTAATGTCTCAAACAGTCTACGCTTTGATCGTTCCCGGGAAGACCAGTAGTAGTTTCCGATGCACATCTCGTGGCATTCTGTAATCTGTGGACTATCAGGGTGTTGATGAAACACAGAAAATGCATCGGGATTGAATACAACAGTCACCATGCGCACTTTCCTCCAAGGGAGTAATGTCTCAAAGAGTTTACGCTTTGATCGTTCCCTGGAAAACCAGTAGTAGTTTCCGATGCACATTTGGAGGCATTCTGTAATCTGTGGACTATCAGAGTGTTGATGAAACACAGAAATTGCATTGGGATTGAATACAACAGTCACCATGCACACTTTCCTCCATGGCAGTAATGTCTCAAACAGTCTACGCTTTGATCGTTCCCTGGAAGAGCAGTAGTAGTTTCCGATGCACATCTGGAGGCATTCTGTAATCTGTGGACTATCAGAGTGTTGATGAAACACAGAAATTGCATCGGGGTTGAATACAACAGTGACCATGCGCAATTTCCTCAATGGGAGTAATGTCCCAAACAGCCTACGCTTTGATCGTTCCCTGGAAGATCAGTAGTAGTTTCCGATTAACATCTGGAGTCTTACTGTAATCTGTGGACTATCAGAGTGTTGATGAAACACAGAAAATGCATCGGGATTGAATACATCAGTCACCATGCGCAATTTCCTTCATGGGAGTAATGTCTCAAAGAGTTTACGCTTTGATCGTTCCCTGGAAGACCAGTAGTAGTTTCCGATGCACATTTCTAGGCATTCTGTAATCTGTGGGGTATCAGAGAGTTGATAAAACACAGAAATTGCATCGGGATGAATACAACAGTCACTATGCGCTCATTCCTCCATGGGAGTAATGTCTCAAACAGTCTACGCTATGATCGTTACCGGGAAGACCAGTAGTAGTTTCCGATGCATATCTCGTGGCATTCTGTAATCTGTGGACTACCAGAGTGTTGATGAAACACAGAAAATGAATCGGGATTGAATACAACAGTCACCATGCGCACTTTCCTCCATGGGAGTAATGTCTCAAAGAGTCTACGCTTTGATCGTTCCCTGGAAGACCAGTAGTAGTTTCCGATGCACATTTGGAGGCATTCTGTAATCTGTGGAGTATCAGAGTGTTGATAAAATACAGAAATTGCATCGGGATTGAATACAACAGTCACTATGCGCACATTCCTCCATGGGAGTAATATCTCAAACACTCTACAATTTGATCGTTCCCTGGAAGACCAGTAGAAGTTTCCGATTAACATCTGGAGGCATTCTGTAATCTGTGGACTATCAGAGTGTTGATGAAACACAGAAATTGCATCGGGATTGAATACAACAGTCACCATGCACACTTTCCTCCATGGCAGTAATGTCTCAAACAGTCTACGCTTTGATCGTTCCCTGGAAGACCAGTAGTAGTTTCCGATGCCCATCTGGAGGCATTCCGTAATCTGTGGAGTATCAGAGAGTTGATGTAACACAGAAATTGTATCGGGATTGAGTAAAACAGTCACCATCCGCACTTTCCTCCATGGGAGTAATGTCTGAAACAGTCTACGCATTGATCGTTCCCGGGAAGACCAGTGGTAGTTTCCGATTAACATCTGGAGGCATTCTGTAATCTGTGGACTATCAGAGTGTTGATGAAACATAGAAATTGCATCGGGATTGAATACAACAATCACCATGAGCACATTCCTCCATAAAAGTAATGTCTCAAACAGTCTACGCTTTGATCGTTCCCTGGAAGACCAGTAGTAGTTTCCGATTAACATATGGAGACATCCTGTAATCTGTGGACTATCAGAGTGTTGATGAAACACAGAAACTGCATCGGGATTGAATACAACATTCTCCATGCGCAGTTTCCTCCATAGGAGTAATGTCTCAAACAGTCTACGCTTTGATCGTTCAGTGGAAGGCCTGTAGTAGTTTCAACTGCACATCTGGAGGCATTCTGTAATTTGTGGAATATCAGAGTGTTGATGAAACACAGAAAATGCATCGGGATTGAATACAACAGTCACCATGCGCATCTTCCTCCATGGGAGTAATGTCTCAAAGAGTTTACGCTTTGATCGTTCCCTGGAAGAGCAGTAGTAGTTTCCGATGCACATTTGGAGGCACTCTGTAATCTGTTTAGTATCAGAGTGTTGATAAAACACAGAAATTGCATCGGGATTGAATACAACAGTCACTATGCGCACATTCCTCCATGGGAGTAATGTCTCAAACAGTGTACGCTTTGATCGTTCCCGGGAAGACCAGTAGTAGTTTCCGATGCACATCTCGTGGCATTCTGTAATCTGTGGACTATCATAGTGTTGATGAAACACAGAAAATGCATCGGGATTGAATACAACAGTCACCATGCGCAATTTCCTCCATGGGAGTAATGTCTCAAACAGTCTACGCTTTGATCGTTCCCGGGAAGACCAGTAGTAGTTTCCGATGCACATCTGGAAGCATTCTGTAATCTGTGGACTATCTGAGTGTTGATGAAACACAGAATATGCATCGGGATTGAATACAACAGTCAGCATGCGCACTTTCCTCCATGAGAGTAATGTCTCAAAGAGTTTACGCTTTGATCGTTCCCTGGAAGACCAGTAGTAGTTTCCGATGCACATTTGGAGGCATTCTGTAATCTGTGGACTATCAGAGTGTTGATGAAACAGAGAAAATGCATCGGGATTGAATACAACAGTCACCATGAGCACTTTCCTCCATGGGAGTAATGTCTCAAACAGTCTACGCTTTGATCGTTCCCTGGAAGACCAGTAGTAGTTTCCGATGCCCATCTGGAGGCTTTCTGTAACCTGTGGAGTATCAGAGTGTGGATGAATCACAGAAAATGCATCGGGATTGAATACAACAGTCACCATGCGCACTTTCCTCCATGGAAGTAATGACTCAAACAGTCTACACTTTGATCGTTCCCGCTAAGACAAGTAGTAGTTTCCGATGCACATTTGGAGGCATTCTGTAATCTATGGAGTATCAGAGTGTTGATAAAACACAGATATTGCATCGGGATTGAATACAACAGTCACTATGCGCACATTCCTCCATGTTAGTAATGTCTCAAACACTCTAAAATTTGATCGTCCCTGGAAGAGCAGTAGAAGTTTCCGATTAACATCTGGAGGCATTCTGTAATCTGTGGACTATAAGAGTGTTCATGAAACACAGAAATTGCATTGGGATTGTATACAACAGTCACCATGCACACTTTCCTCCATGGCAGTAATGTTTCAAACAATCTACGCTTTGATCGTTCCCTGGAAGACCAGTAGTAGTTTCCGATGCCCATCTGGAGGCATTCTGTAATCTGTGGAGTATCGGAGAGTTGATGAAACACAGAAATTGTATCGGGATTGAATAAAACAGTCACCATCCGCACTTTCCTCCATGGGAGTAATGTCTGAAACAGTCTACGCTTTGATCGTTTCCGGGAAGACCAGTAATTGTTTCCGATTAACATCTGGAGGCATTCTGTAATCTGTGGACTATCTGAGTGTTGATGAAACACAGAAAATACATCGGGATTGAATACAACAGTCACCATGCGTACTTTCCTCCAAGGGAGTAATGTCTCAAACAATCTACGCTTTGATCGTTCCCTGCAAGACCAGTAGTAGTTTCCGATGCACATTTGGAGGCATTCTGTAATCTGTGGAGTATCAGAGTGTTGATAAAACACAGAAATTGCATCGGGATTGAATACAACAGTCACTATGCGCACATTCCTCCATGGGAGTAATGTCTCAAACAGTCTACGCTTTGATCGATCCCGGGAAGACCAGTAGTAGTTTCCGATGCACATCTGGAAGCATTCTGTAATCTGTGGACTATCTGAGTGTTGATGAAACACAGAAAATGCATCGGGATTGAATACAACAGTCACTATGCGCACATTCCTCCATGGGAGTAATGTCTCAAACAGTCTACGCTTTGATCGTTCCCGGGAAGACCAGTAGTAGTTTCCGATGCACATCTCGTGGCATTCTGTAATCTGTGGACTATCAGAGTGTTGATGAAACACAGAAAATGCATCGGGATTTAATACAACAGTCACCATGCGCAATTTCCTCCATGGGAGTAATGTCTCAAAGAGTTTACGCTTTGATCGTTCCCTGGAAGACCAGTAGTAGTTTCCGATGCACATTTGGAGGCATTCTGTAATCTGTGGAGTATCAGAGTGTTGATAAAACACAGAAATTGCATCGGGATTGAATACAACAGTCACTATGCGCACATTCCTCCATGGGAGTAATGTCTCAAACAGTCTACGCTTTGATCGTTCCCGGGAAGACCAGTAGTAGTTTCCGATGCACATCTGGAAGCATTCTGTAATCTGTGGACTATCTGAGTGTTGATGAAACACAGAAAATGCATCGGGATTGAATACAACAGTCAGCATGCGCACTTTCCTCCATGAGAGTAATGTCTCAAAGAGTTTACGCTTTGATTGTTCCCTGGAAGACCAGTAGTAGTTTCCGATGCACATTTGGAGGCATTCTGTAATCTGTGGACTATCAGAGTGTTGATGAAACACAGAAAATGCATCGGGATTGAATACAACAGTCACCATGAGCACATTCCTCCATGGGAGTAATGTCTCAAACAGTCTACGCTTTGATCGTTCCCTGGAAGACCAGTAGTAGTTTCCGATGCCCATCTGGAGGCTTTCTGTAACCTGTGGAGTATCAGAGTGTGGATGAAACACAGAAAATGCATCGGGATTGAATACAACAGTCACCATGCGCACTTTCCTCCATGGGAGTAATGACTCAAACAGTCTACACTTTGATCGTTCCCGCTAAGACAAGTAGTAGTTTCCGATGCACATTTGGAGGCATTCTGTAGTCTGTGGAGTATCAGAGTGTTGATAAAACACAGAAATTGCATTGGGATTGAATACAACAGTCACTATGCGCACATTCCTCCATGGGAGTAATGTCTCAAACAGTCTACGCTCTGATCGTTCCTGGGAAGACCAGTAGTAGTTTCCGATGCACATCTCGTGGCATTCTGTAATCTGTGGACTATCAGAGTGTTGATGAAACACAGAAAATGCATCGGGATTGAATACAACAGTCAGCATGCGCACTTTCCTCCATGGGAGTAATGTCTCAAAGAGTTAACGCTTTGATCTTTCCATGGAAGACCAGTAGTAGTTTCCGATGCACATTTGGAGGCATTCTGTAATCTGTGGACTATCAGAGTGTTGATGAAACACAGAAATTGTATCGGGATTGAATACAACACTCACCATGTGCACCTTCCTCCATTTGAGTAATGTCTCAAACAGTCTACGCTTTGATCGTTCCCTGGAAGACCAGTAGTAGTTTCCGATGCACATCTGGAGGCATTCTGTAATCTGTGGACTATCAGAGTGTTGATGAAACGCAGAAATTGCTTCGGGATTGAATACAACAGTCACCATGCGCACTTTCCTCCATGGGAGTAATGTCCCAAACAGTCTACGTTTTGATCGTTCCCTGGAAGACCAGTAGTAGTTTCCGATGAACACCTGGAGACTTTCTGTAATCTGTGGAGTATCAGAGTGTTGATGAAACGCAGAAATTGCTTCGGGATTGAATACAACAGTCACCATGCGCACTTTCCTCCATGGGAGTAATGTCCCAAACAGTCTACGTTTTGATCGTTCCCTGGAAGACCAGTAGTAGTTTCCGATGAACATCTGGAGCCTTTCTGTAAACTGTGGAGTATCAGAGTGTTGATGAAACACAGAAATTGCATCGGGATTGAATACAACAGTCACCATGCGCACTATCCTCCATGGGAGAAATGTCTCAAACAGTCTACGCTTTGATCGTTCCCTGGAAGACCAGTAGTAGTTTCCGATGCACATCTGGAGGCATTCTGTAATCTGTGGAGTATCGGAGAGTTGATGAAACACAGAAATTGTATCGGGATTGAATAAAACAGTCACCATCCGCACTTTCCTCCATGGGAGTAATGTCTGAAGCAGTCTACGCTTTGATCGTTTCCGGGAAGACCAGTAGTAGTTTCCGATTAACATCTGGAGGCAATCTGTAATCTGTGGACTATCAGAGTGTTGATGGAACACAGAAATTGCATCGGGATTGAATACAACAGTCACCATGCGCACTTTCCTCCATGGGAGTAATGTCCCAGACAGTCAACGTTTTGATCGTTCCCTGGAAGACCAGTAGTAGTTTCCGATGAACATCTGAAGGCTTTCTGTAATTTGTGGAGTATCAGAGTGTTGATGAAACACAGAAAATGCATCGGGATTGAATACAACAGACACCATGCGCACTTTCCTCCATTTGAGTAATGTCCCAAACAGTCTACGCTTTGATCGTTCCCTGGATGACCAGTAGAAGTTTCCGATTAACATCTGGAGGCATTCTGTTATCTGTGGACTATCAGAGTGTTGATGAAACACAGATTGCGTTGGGATTGAATACAACAGTCACCATGCACACTTTCATCCATGGCCGTAATGTCTCAAACAGTCTACGCTTTGATCGTTCCCTGGAAGACCAGTAGTAGTTTCCGATGCCCATCTGGAGGCATTCTGTAATCTGTGGAGTATCAGAGAGTTGATGAAACACAGAAATTGTATCGGGATTGAATAAAACAGTCACCATCCGCACTATCCTCCATGGGAGTAATGTATGAAACAGTCTACGCTTTGATCGTTACCGGGAAGACCAGTAGTAGTTTCCGATTAACATCTGGAGGCATTCTGTAATCTGTGGACTATCAGAGTGTTGATGAAACACAGAAATTGCATCGGGATTGAATACAACCGTCACCATGCGCACTTTCCTCCATGGGAGTAATGTCCCAAACAGTCAACGTTTTGATCGTTCCCTGGAAGTCTCTTACTAGTTTCCGATGAACATCTGAAGGCTTTCTAAAATCTGTGGAGTATCAGAGTGTTGATGAAACACAGAAAATGCATCGGGATTAAATACAACAGTCACCATGCGCACTTTCCTCCAAGGGAGTAATGTCTCAAACAATCTACGCTTTGATCGTTCCCTGGAAGACCAGTAGTAGTTTCCGATGCACTTCTGGTGGCATTCTGTAATGTCTAGACTATCAGAGTGTTGATGAAACACAGTAATTGCCTCGGGATTGAATAAAACAGTCACCATGCTCACTTTCCTCCATGGGAGTAATGTCTCAAGCAGTCTACGCTTTGATCGTTCCCGGAAAGACCAGTAGTAGTTTCCGATGCACATCTGGAGGCATTCTGTAATCTGTGGACTATCAGAGTGTTGATGAAACACAGATATTCCATCGGGATTGAATACAACAGTCACCATGCGCTGTTTCTTCCATAAAAGCAATGTCTCAAACAGTCTACGCTTTATTCGTTCCCTGGAAGACAAGTAGTAGTTTCCGATGCACATCTGGAGGCATTCTGTAATCTGTGGACTATCAGAGTGTTGATGAAACACAGAAATTGCATCGGGATTGAATAAAACAGTCACCATCCGCACTTTCCTCCATGGGTGCAATGTCTGAAACAGTCTACGCTTTGATCGTTCCCGGGAAGACCAGTAGTAGTTTCCGATGCACATCTGGAGGCATTCTGTAATCTGTGGACTATCAGAGTGTTGATGAAACACAGAAATTGCATCGGGGTTGAATACAACAGTGACCATGCGCAATTTCCTCAATGGGAGTAATGTCCCAAACAGCCTACGCTTTGATCGTTCCCTGGAAGATCAGTAGTAGTTTCCGATTAACATCTGGAGTCTTACTGTAATCTGTGGACTATCAGAGTGTTGATGAAACACAGAAAATGCATCGGGATTGAATACATCAGTCACCATGCGCAATTTCCTTCATGGGAGTAATGTCTCAAAGAGTTTACGCTTTGATCGTTCCCTGGAAGACCAGTAGTAGTTTCCGATGCACATTTCTAGGCATTCTGTAATCTGTGGGGTATCAGAGAGTTGATAAAACACAGAAATTGCATCGGGATGAATACAACAGTCACTATGCGCTCATTCCTCCATGGGAGTAATGTCTCAAACAGTCTACGCTATGATCGTTACCGGGAAGACCAGTAGTAGTTTCCGATGCATATCTCGTGGCATTCTGTAATCTGTGGACTACCAGAGTGTTGATGAAACACAGAAAATGAATCGGGATTGAATACAACAGTCACCATGCGCACTTTCCTCCATGGGAGTAATGTCTCAAAGAGTCTACGCTTTGATCGTTCCCTGGAAGACCAGTAGTAGTTTCCGATGCACATTTGGAGGCATTCTGTAATCTGTGGAGTATCAGAGTGTTGATAAAATACAGAAATTGCATCGGGATTGAATACAACAGTCACTATGCGCACATTCCTCCATGGGAGTAATATCTCAAACACTCTACAATTTGATCGTTCCCTGGAAGACCAGTAGAAGTTTCCGATTAACATCTGGAGGCATTCTGTAATCTGTGGACTATCAGAGTGTTGATGAAACACAGAAATTGCATCGGGATTGAATACAACAGTCACCATGCACACTTTCCTCCATGGCAGTAATGTCTCAAACAGTCTACGCTTTGATCGTTCCCTGGAAGACCAGTAGTAGTTTCCGATGCCCATCTGGAGGCATTCCGTAATCTGTGGAGTATCAGAGAGTTGATGTAACACAGAAATTGTATCGGGATTGAGTAAAACAGTCACCATCCGCACTTTCCTCCATGGGAGTAATGTCTGAAACAGTCTACGCATTGATCGTTCCCGGGAAGACCAGTGGTAGTTTCCGATTAACATCTGGAGGCATTCTGTAATCTGTGGACTATCAGAGTGTTGATGAAACATAGAAATTGCATCGGGATTGAATACAACAATCACCATGAGCACATTCCTCCATAAAAGTAATGTCTCAAACAGTCTACGCTTTGATCGTTCCCTGGAAGACCAGTAGTAGTTTCCGATTAACATATGGAGACATCCTGTAATCTGTGGACTATCAGAGTGTTGATGAAACACAGAAACTGCATCGGGATTGAATACAACATTCTCCATGCGCAGTTTCCTCCATAGGAGTAATGTCTCAAACAGTCTACGCTTTGATCGTTCAGTGGAAGGCCTGTAGTAGTTTCAACTGCACATCTGGAGGCATTCTGTAATTTGTGGAATATCAGAGTGTTGATGAAACACAGAAAATGCATCGGGATTGAATACAACAGTCACCATGCGCATCTTCCTCCATGGGAGTAATGTCTCAAAGAGTTTACGCTTTGATCGTTCCCTGGAAGACCAGTAGTAGTTTCCGATGCACATTTGGAGGCACTCTGTAATCTGTTTAGTATCAGAGTGTTGATAAAACACAGAAATTGCATCGGGATTGAATACAACAGTCACTATGCGCACATTCCTCCATGGGAGTAATGTCTCAAACAGTCTACGCTTTGATCGTTCCCGGGAAGACCAGTAGTAGTTTCCGATGCACATCTCGTGGCATTCTGTAATCTGTGGACTATCATAGTGTTGATGAAACACAGAAAATGCATCGGGATTGAATACAACAGTCACCATGCGCAATTTCCTCCATGGGAGTAATGTCTCAAACAGTCTACGCTTTGATCGTTCCCGGGAAGACCAGTAGTAGTTTCCGATGCACATCTGGAAGCATTCTGTAATCTGTGGACTATCTGAGTGTTGATGAAACACAGAATATGCATCGGGATTGAATACAACAGTCAGCATGCGCACTTTCCTCCATGAGAGTAATGTCTCAAAGAGTTTACGCTTTGATCGTTCCCTGGAAGACCAGTAGTAGTTTCCGATGCACATTTGGAGGCATTCTGTAATCTGTGGACTATCAGAGTGTTGATGAAACAGAGAAAATGCATCGGGATTGAATACAACAGTCACCATGAGCACTTTCCTCCATGGGAGTAATGTCTCAAACAGTCTACGCTTTGATCGTTCCCTGGAAGACCAGTAGTAGTTTCCGATGCCCATCTGGAGGCTTTCTGTAACCTGTGGAGTATCAGAGTGTGGATGAATCACAGAAAATGCATCGGGATTGAATACAACAGTCACCATGCGCACTTTCCTCCATGGAAGTAATGACTCAAACAGTCTACACTTTGATCGTTCCCGCTAAGACAAGTAGTAGTTTCCGATGCACATTTGGAGGCATTCTGTAATCTATGGAGTATCAGAGTGTTGATAAAACACAGATATTGCATCGGGATTGAATACAACAGTCACTATGCGCACATTCCTCCATGTTAGTAATGTCTCAAACACTCTAAAATTTGATCGTCCCTGGAAGAGCAGTAGAAGTTTCCGATTAACATCTGGAGGCATTCTGTAATCTGTGGACTATAAGAGTGTTCATGAAACACAGAAATTGCATTGGGATTGTATACAACAGTCACCATGCACACTTTCCTCCATGGCAGTAATGTTTCAAACAATCTACGCTTTGATCGTTCCCTGGAAGACCAGTAGTAGTTTCCGATGCCCATCTGGAGGCATTCTGTAATCTGTGGAGTATCGGAGAGTTGATGAAACACAGAAATTGTATCGGGATTGAATAAAACAGTCACCATCCGCACTTTCCTCCATGGGAGTAATGTCTGAAACAGTCTACGCTTTGATCGTTTCCGGGAAGACCAGTAATTGTTTCCGATTAACATCTGGAGGCATTCTGTAATCTGTGGACTATCTGAGTGTTGATGAAACACAGAAAATACATCGGGATTGAATACAACAGTCACCATGCGTACCTTCCTCCAAGGGAGTAATGTCTCAAACAATCTACGCTTTGATCGTTCCCTGCAAGACCAGTAGTAGTTTCCGATGCACATTTGGAGGCATTCTGTAATCTGTGGAGTATCAGAGTGTTGATAAAACACAGAAATTGCATCGGGATTGAATACAACAGTCACTATGCGCACATTCCTCCATGGGAGTAATGTCTCAAACAGTCTACGCTTTGATCGATCCCGGGAAGACCAGTAGTAGTTTCCGATGCACATCTGGAAGCATTCTGTAATCTGTGGACTATCTGAGTGTTGATGAAACACAGAAAATGCATCGGGATTGAATACAACAGTCACTATGCGCACATTCCTCCATGGGAGTAATGTCTCAAACAGTCTACGCTTTGATCGTTCCCGGGAAGACCAGTAGTAGTTTCCGATGCACATCTCGTGGCATTCTGTAATCTGTGGACTATCAGAGTGTTGATGAAACACAGAAAATGCATCGGGATTTAATACAACAGTCAGCATGCGCAATTTCCTCCATGGGAGTAATGTCTCAAAGAGTTTACGCTTTGATCGTTCCCTGGAAGACCAGTAGTAGTTTCCGATGCACATTTGGAGGCATTCTGTAATCTGTGGAGTATCAGAGTGTTGATAAAACACAGAAATTGCATCGGGATTGAATACAACAGTCACTATGCGCACATTCCTCCATGGGAGTAATGTCTCAAACAGTCTACGCTTTGATCGTTCCCGGGAAGACCAGTAGTAGTTTTTGATGCACATCTGGAAGCATTCTGTAATCTGTGGACTATCTGAGTGTTGATGAAACACAGAAAATGCATCGGGATTGAATACAACAGTCAGCATGCGCACTTTCCTCCATGAGAGTAATGTCTCAAAGAGTTTACGCTTTGATTGTTCCCTGGAAGACCAGTAGTAGTTTCCGATGCACATTTGGAGGCATTCTGTAATCTGTGGACTATCAGAGTGTTGATGAAACACAGAAAATGCATCGGGATTGAATACAACAGTCACCATGAGCACATTCCTCCATGGGAGTAATGTCTCAAACAGTCTACGCTTTGATCGTTCCCTGGAAGACCAGTAGTAGTTTCCGATGCCCATCTGGAGGCTTTCTGTAACCTGTGGAGTATCAGAGTGTGGATGAAACACAGAAAATGCATCGGGATTGAATACAACAGTCACCATGCGCACTTTCCTCCATGGGAGTAATGACTCAAACAGTCTACACTTTGATCGTTCCCGCTAAGACAAGTAGTAGTTTCCGATGCACATTTGGAGGCATTCTGTAGTCTGCGGAGTATCAGAGTGTTGATAAAACACAGAAATTGCATTGGGATTGAATACAACAGTCACTATGCGCACATTCCTCCATGGGAGTAATGTCTCAAACAGTCTACGCTCTGATCGTTCCTGGGAAGACCAGTAGTAGTTTCCGATGCACATCTCGTGGCATTCTGTAATCTGTGGACTATCAGAGTGTTGATGAAACACAGAAAATGCATCGGGATTGAATACAACAGTCAGCATGCGCACTTTCCTCCATGGGAGTAATGTCTCAAAGAGTTAACGCTTTGATCTTTCCATGGAAGACCAGTAGTAGTTTCCGATGCACATTTGGAGGCATTCTGTAATCTGTGGACTATCAGAGTGTTGATGAAACACAGAAATTGTATCGGGATTGAATACAACACTCACCATGTGCACCTTCCTCCATTTGAGTAATGTCTCAAACAGTCTACGCTTTGATCGTTCCCTGGAAGACCAGTAGTAGTTTCCGATGCACATCTGGAGGCATTCTGTAATCTGTGGACTATCAGAGTGTTGATGAAACGCAGAAATTGCTTCGGGATTGAATACAACAGTCACCATGCGCACTTTCCTCCATGGGAGTAATGTCCCAAACAGTCTACGTTTTGATCGTTCCCTGGAAGACCAGTAGTAGTTTCCGATGAACACCTGGAGACTTTCTGTAATCTGTGGAGTATCAGAGTGTTGATGAAACGCAGAAATTGCTTCGGGATTGAATACAACAGTCACCATGCGCACTTTCCTCCATGGGAGTAATGTCCCAAACAGTCTACGTTTTGATCGTTCCCTGGAAGACCAGTAGTAGTTTCCGATGAACATCTGGAGCCTTTCTGTAAACTGTGGAGTATCAGAGTGTTGATGAAACACAGAAATTGCATCGGGATTGAATACAACAGTCACCATGCGCACTATCCTCCATGGGAGAAATGTCTCAAACAGTCTACGCTTTGATCGTTCCCTGGAAGACCAGTAGTAGTTTCCGATGCACATCTGGAGGCATTCTGTAATCTGTGGAGTATCGGAGAGTTGATGAAACACAGAAATTGTATCGGGATTGAATAAAACAGTCACCATCCGCACTTTCCTCCATGGGAGTAATGTCTGAAGCAGTCTACGCTTTGATCGTTTCCGGGAAGACCAGTAGTAGTTTCCGATTAACATCTGGAGGCAATCTGTAATCTGTGGACTATCAGAGTGTTGATGGAACACAGAAATTGCATCGGGATTGAATACAACAGTCACCATGCGCACTTTCCTCCATGGGAGTAATGTCCCAGACAGTCAACGTTTTGATCGTTCCCTGGAAGACCAGTAGTAGTTTCCGATGAACATCTGAAGGCTTTCTGTAATTTGTGGAGTATCAGAGTGTTGATGAAACACAGAAAATGCATCGGGATTGAATACAACAGACACCATGCGCACTTTCCTCCATTTGAGTAATGTCCCAAACAGTCTACGCTTTGATCGTTCCCTGGATGACCAGTAGAAGTTTCCGATTAACATCTGGAGGCATTCTGTTATCTGTGGACTATCAGAGTGTTGATGAAACACAGATTGCGTTGGGATTGAATACAACAGTCACCATGCACACTTTCATCCATGGCCGTAATGTCTCAAACAGTCTACGCTTTGATCGTTCCCTGGAAGACCAGTAGTAGTTTCCGATGCCCATCTGGAGGCATTCTGTAATCTGTGGAGTATCAGAGAGTTGATGAAACACAGAAATTGTATCGGGATTGAATAAAACAGTCACCATCCGCACTATCCACCATGGGAGTAATGTATGAAACAGTCTACGCTTTGATCGTTACCGGGAAGACCAGTAGTAGTTTCCGATTAACATCTGGAGGCATTCTGTAATCTGTGGACTATCAGAGTGTTGATGAAACACAGAAATTGCATCGGGATTGAATACAACCGTCACCATGCGCACTTTCCTCCATGGGAGTAATGTCCCAAACAGTCAACGTTTTGATCGTTCCCTGGAAGTCTCTTACTAGTTTCCGATGAACATCTGAAGGCTTTCTAAAATCTGTGGAGTATCAGAGTGTTGATGAAACACAGAAAATGCATCGGGATTAAATACAACAGTCACCATGCGCACTTTCCTCCAAGGGAGTAATGTCTCAAACAATCTACGCTTTGATCGTTCCCTGGAAGACCAGTAGTAGTTTCCGATGCACTTCTGGTGGCATTCTGTAATGTCTAGACTATCAGAGTGTTGATGAAACACAGTAATTGCCTCGGGATTGAATAAAACAGTCACCATGCTCACTTTCCTCCATGGGAGTAATGTCTCAAGCAGTCTACGCTTTGATCGTTCCCGGAAAGACCAGTAGTAGTTTCCGATGCACATCTGGAGGCATTCTGTAATCTGTGGACTATCAGAGTGTTGATGAAACACAGATATTCCATCGGGATTGAATACAACAGTCACCATGCGCTGTTTCTTCCATAAAAGCAATGTCTCAAACAGTCTACGCTTTATTCGTTCCCTGGAAGACAAGTAGTAGTTTCCGATGCACATCTGGAGGCATTCTGTAATCTGTGGACTATCAGAGTGTTGATGAAACACAGAAATTGCATCGGGATTGAATAAAACAGTCACCATCCGCACTTTCCTCCATGGGTGCAATGTCTGAAACAGTCTACGCTTTGATCGTTCCCGGGAAGACCAGTAGTAGTTTCCGATTAACATCTGGAGTCATTCTGTAATCTGTGGACTATCAGAGTGTTGATGCAACACAGAAATTGCATCGGGATTGAATACAACAGTCACCATGCGCACTTTCCTCCATGGGAGTAATGTCACAAACAGTCTACGCTTTGATCGTTCCCTGGAAGACCAGTAGTAGTTTCCGATGCACATCTCTATGCATTCTGTAATCTGTGGACTATCAGAGTGTTGATGAAACACAGATATTGTATCGGGATTGAATACAACACTCACCATGTGCACCTTCCTCCATTTGAGTAATGTCTCAAACAGTCTACGCTTTGATCGTTCCCTGGAAGACCAGTCGTAGTTTCCGATGCACTTCTGGAGGCATTCTGTAATCTGTGGACTATCAGAGTGTTGATGAAACACAGAAATTGCTTCGGGATTGAATACAACAGTCACCATGCGCACTTTCCTCCATGGGAGTAATGTCTCAAGGAGTTTACGCTTTGATCGTTCCCTGGAAGACCAGTAGTAGTTTACGATGCACATTTGGAGGCATTCTGTAATCTGTGGAGTATCAGAGTGTTGATAAAACACAGAAATTGCATTGGGATTGAATACAACATTCACTATGCGCACATTCCTCCTTGGGAGTAATGTCTCTAACAGTCTACGCTTTGATCGTTCTCGGGAAGACCAGTAGTAGTTTCCGATGCACATCTCGTGGCATTCTGTAATCTGTGGACAACCAGAGTGTTTATGAAACACAGAAAATGCATCGTGATTGAATACAACAGTCACCATGCGCACTTTCCTCCATGGGAGTAATGTCTCAAAGAGTTTACGCTTTGATCGTTCCCTGGAAGACCAGTAATAGTTTCCGATGCAGATTAGGAGGCATTCTGTAATCTGTTTAGTATCAGAGTGTTGATAAAACACAAAAATTGCATCGGGATTGAATACAACAGTCACTATGCGCACATTCCTCCATGGGAGTAATGTCTCAAACACTCTAAAATTTGATCGTTCCCTGGAAGACCAGTAGAAGTTTCCGATTAACATCTGGAGGCATTCTGTAATCTGTGGACTATCAGAGTGTTGATGAAACACCGAAATTGCATCGGGATTAAATACAACAGTCACCATGCACACTTTCCTCCATGGCAGTAATGTCTCAAACAGTCTACGCTTTGATCGTTCCCTGGAAGACCAGTAGTAGTTTCCGATGCCCATCTGGAATCATTCTGTAATCTGTGTAGTATCAGAGAGTTGATGCAACACAGAAATTGTACCGGGATTGAATAAAACAGTCACCATCCGCACTTTCCTCCATGGGAGTAATGTCTGAAACAGTCTACGCTTTGATCGTTCCTGGGAAGACCAGTAGTAGTTTCCGATTAACATCTGGAGGCATTCTGTAATCTGTGGACTATCAGAGTGTTGATGGAACACAGAAATTGCATCGGGATTGAATACAACAGTCACCATGCGCGCTTCCCTCCAAGGGAGTAATTTCTCAAACAATCTACGCTTTGATTGTTCCCTGGAAGACCAGTAGTAGTTTACGATGCACTTCTGGTGGCATTCTGTAATGTCGAGACTATCAGAGTGTTGATGAAACACAGTAATTGCCTCGGGATTGAATTCAACAGTCACCATGCGCACTTTCCTACGTAAAAGTAATTTCTCAAACAGTCTACGCTTTCATCGTTCCCTGGAAGACGAGTATTAGTTTCGCAAGCACATCTGAAGGCATTCTGTTATCGGTGGACTATCACAATGTTGATGAAACACAGAAATTGCATCGGGATTGAATACAACAGTCACCATGCGCACTTTCCTCCACGGGAGGTATGTCTCAAACAGTCTACGCTTTGATAATTCCCTGGAAGACCAGTAGTAGTTTCCGATGGATATTTGGTGATATTCTGTAATCTGTGGACTATCAGACTGTTGATGAAACACAGAGATTGCATCGGGATTTAATACAACAGTCACCATGCGCACCGTCCTCAATGGGAGTAATGTCTCTAATAGTCTACGCTTTGATCGTTCCCTGGAAGACCAGTAGTAGTTTCCGATGCACATCTCGAGGCTTTCTGTAATCTGTGGACTATCAGAGTGTTGATAAAACACAGAAATTGCATCGGGATTGAATACAACAGTCACCATGCGCACTTTCCGCCACGGGAGTAATATCTCAAACGGTCTACGCTTTAATCGTTCCCTGGAAGACCAGTAGTAGTTTCGAAAGCACATCTGAAGGCGTTCTGTTATCTGTGGAATATCACAATTTTGATGAAACACAGAAATGGCATACGGATTGAATACAAAAGTCACCATGCGCACTTTCCTATATGGAAGCAATGTCTCAAACAGTCTACGCTTTGATCGTTTCCTGGGAGTTCAGTAGTAGTTTCCGATGCACATCTGGTGGCATTTTGTAATCTGTAGACTATCAGAGTGTTGATGAAACACAGAAATTGCATCGGGATTGAATACAACAGTCACCGTGCGCACATTCCTCCATTGGAGTAATGTCTCAAACAGACTACGCTTTGATCGTTCCCTGGAAGACCAGTAGTAGTTTCCGATGCTCATCTGGAATCATTCTGTAATCTGTGGACCTTCAAAGTGTGGATTGAAACACAGAAATTGCCTCGGGATTGAATACAACAGTCACCATGCGCACTTTCCTCCATGGGAGTAATGTGTCTAACAGTCTACGCTTTGATCTTTCCCTGGAAAACCAGTAATAGTTTGCGATGCCCATCTGGTGGCATTCTGTAATCTGTGGACTATCAGAGTGTTGATGAAACACAGAAATTGCATCGGGATTGAATTCAACAGTCACCATGCGCACTTTCCTACGTAAAAGTAATTTCTCAAACAGTCTACGCTTTCATCGTTCCCTGGAAGACAAGTATTAGTTTCGCAAGCACATCTGAAGGCATTCTGTTATCTGTGGACTATCACAATGTTGATGAAACACAGATATTGCATCGGGATTGAATACAACAGTCACCATGCGCACTTTCCTCCATGGGAGTAATGTCTCTAACAGTCTACGTTTGATCGTTCCCTGGAAGACCAGTTGTAGTTTCCGATGCACATCTGGAGGCAATCTGTTATCTGTGGACTATCAGAGTGTTGATGAAACACCGAAATTGCATCGGGATTGAATACAACAGTCACCATGCGCACTTTCCTCCATGGGGATAATTCTCAATTAGTCTACTCTTTGATCGTTCCCTTGAAGACCAGTAGTAGTTTCTGATGCACATCTGGAATCATTCTGTAATCTGTGGACCTACAAAGTGTTCATTGAAACACAGAAATTGCCTCCGTATTGAATACAACAGTCACCATGCGCACTTTCCTCCATGGGAGTAATGTCTCTAACAGTCTACGCTTTAATCGTTCCCTGGAAGACCAGTAGTAGTTTCCGAAGCACATCTGGAGGCAATCTGTAATCTGTGGACTGTCAGAGTGTTGATAAAACACAGATATTGCAGCGGAATTGAATACAACAGACACCATGCCCACTTTCCTCCATGGGGTAATTCTCAAACAGTCTACGCTTTGATCGTTCCCTGGAAGACCAGTAGTAGTTTCCGATGCACATCTGGAGGCATTTTGAAATCTCTGGACCTTTAAAGTGTGGATTGAAACACAGAAATTGCCTCGGGATTGAATACAACAGTCACCATGCCCACTTTCCTCCATGGGGTAATTCTCAAACAGTCTACGCTTTGATCGTTCCCTGGAAGACCAGTAGTAGTTTCCGATGCACATCTGGAAGCATTCTGTAATCTGTGGTCTATCTGAGTGTTGATGAAACACAGATATTGCATTGGAATTGAATATAACATTCACCATGCGCACTTTCCTCCATGGGAGTAATGTTTCTAACAGTCTACGATTTGATCATTCCCTGGAAGACCAGTAGTTGTTTCCGAAGCACATCTGGAAGCATTCTGTAATCTGTGGACTATCTGAGTGTTGATGAAACACAGAAATTGCATCGGAATTGAATATAACAGTCACCATGCGCACTTTCCTCCATGGGAGTAACGATGAAACAGTCTACGCGTTGATCGTTCCCTAGAAGACCAGTAGTAGTTTCCGATGCACATCTGGTGGCATTCTGTAATATGTGGACTATCAGAGTGTTGATGAAACACAGTAATTGCATCGGGATTGAATACAACAGTCACCATGCGCACTTTCCTCCATGGTAGTAATGTCTCTAACAGTCTACGCTTTGATCGTTCCCTGGAAGACCAGTGTTAGTTTCCGATGCACATCTGGAGTCATTCTGTAATCTGTGGACTATCAGAGTGTTGATAAAACAGAGAAATAGCATCCGGATTGAATACCCAGTCACCATGCGCACTTTCCTTCACGGGAGTAATGTCTCAAACAGTCTACGCTTTGATCGTTCCCTGGAAGACCAGTAGTAGTTTCCGATGCACATCTGGATGCATTCTGTAACCTGTGGAGTACTAGAGTGTTGGTGAAACACAGAAAATCATTGGGATTGAATACAACAATCACCATGCGCACTTTCCTCCATGGGAGTAATGTCTCAAACAGTCTACGTTTTGATCGTTCCATGGAAGATCAGTAGTAGATTCCGATGCGCGTCCGGAGGCATACTGTAATCTGTGGACTATCAGAGTGTTGATGAAATTCAGAAATTGCATCGGGATTGAATACAACAGTCACGATGCGCACCTTCCTCAATGGGAGTAATGTCTCTAATAGTCTACGCTTTGATCGTTCCCTGGAAGACCAGTAGTAGTTTGCGATGCCCATCTGGTGGCATTCTGTAATCTGTGGACTATCAGGGTGTTGATGAAACACAGAAATTGCATCGGGATTGAACACAACTGTCACCATGCGCACTTTCCTCCGTAAAATTAATGTCTCAAACAGTCTACTCTTTGATCGTTCCCTGGAAGACCAGTAGTAGTTTCGAAAGCACATCTGAAGGCATTCTGTTATCTGTGGACTATCACAATGTTGATGAAACACAGAAATTGCATCGGGATTGAATATAACAGTCACCATGCGCACTTTCCTCCATGTGAGTAACCCTGAAACAGTCTACGCTTTGATCGTTCCCTAGAAGACCAGTAGTAGTTTCCGATGCACATCTGGAAGAATTCTGTAATCTGTGGACTATCTGAGTGTTGATGAAACACAGAAATTGCATCGGAATTGAATATAACAGTCACCATGCGCACTTTCCTCCATGGGAGTAATGTCTCTAACAGTCTACGATTTGATCATTCCCTGGAAGACCTGTAGTAGTCTCCGATGCACATCTGGGAGCATTCTGTAATCTGTGGACTATCTGAGTGTTGATGAAACACAGAAATTGCATCGGAATTGAATATAACAGTCACCATGCGCACTTTCCTCCATGGGAGTAATGTCTCTAATAGTCTACACTTTGATCGTTCCCTGGATGTCCAGTAGTGGTTTCCGATGCGCATCTGGAGGCTTTCTGTAATCTGTGGACTATCAGAGTGTTGATGAAACACAGAAATTGCATCGGGATTGAATACAACAGTCTCCATGCGCAGTTTCCTCCATGGGAGTTATGTCTCAAACAGTCTACGCTTTGATCGTTCCCTGGAAGACCAGTAGTAGTTTCCCATGCACATCTGGAGGCATTCTGTAACCTGTGGACTACTAGAGTGTTGGTGAAACACAGAAATTCATCGGGATTGAATACAACAATCACCATGCGCACTTTCCTCCATGGGAGTAATGTCTCAAACAGTCTACGTTTTGATCGTTCCATGGAAGATCATTAGTAGATTCCGATGCACGTCTGGAGGCATACTGTAATCTGTGGACTATCAGAGTGTTGATGAAACTCAGAAATTGCATCGGGATTGAATACAACAGTCACCATGCGCACCTTCCTCATTGGGAGTAATGTCTCTAATAGTCTACGCTTTGATCGTTCCCTGGAAGACCAGTAGTAGTTTGCGATGCCCATCTGGTGGCATTCTGTAATCTGTGGACTATCAGGGTGTTGATGAAACACAGAAATTGCATCGGGATTGAATACAACTGTCACCATGCGCACTTTCCTCCGTAAAAGTAATGTCTCAAACAGTCTACGCTTTGATCGTTCCCTGGAAGACCAGTAGTAGTTTCGAAAGGACATCTGAAAGCATTCTGTTATCTGAGGACTACCACAATGTAGATGAAACACAGAAATTGCATCGGGATTGAATACAACAGTCACCATGCGCACTTTCCTCCATGGGAGCAATGTCTCAAACAGTCTACGCTTTGATCGTTTCCTGGGACTTCAGTAGTAGTTTCCGATGCATATCTGGTGGCATTTTGTAATCTGTATACTATCAGAGTGTTGATGAAACACAGAAAATGCATCGGGATTGAGTACAACAGTGAACATTCGCACTTTCCTCCATGGAACTAATGTCTCAAACAGTCTACACTTTTATCGTTCCCTGGAAGACCAGTAGAAGTTTCCGAAGCACATCTGGAGGCAATCTGTTGTCTGTGGACTATCAGAGTGTTGATGAAACACATAAATTGCATAGGGATTGAATACAACAGTCACCATGCACACTTTCCTCCATAAAAGTAAAGTCTCAAACAGTATACGCTTTGATCATTCCCTGGAAGACCAGTAGTAGTTTCCAATGCACATCTGGAAGCATTCTGTAATCTGTGGACTATCTGAGTGTTGATGAAACACAGAAATTGCATCGGAATTGAATATAACAGTCACCATGCGCACTTTCCTCCATGGGAGTAATGTCTCTAACAGTCTACGATTTGATCATTCCCTGGAAGACCAGTAGTTGTTTGCGATGCACATCTGTAAGCTTTCTGTAACCTGTGGACTATCTGAGTGTTGGTGAAACACAGAAATTGCATCGGAAATTAATATAACAGTCACCATGCGCACTTTCCTCCATGGGAGTAACCCTGAAACAGTCTACGCTTTGATCGTTCCCTAGATGACCAGTAGTAGTTTCCGATGCACATCTTGAGGCAGTCTGTAATCTGTGGACTATCTGAGTGTTGATGAAACACAGAAATTGAATCGGGATTGAATTCAACAGTCACCATGCGCACATTCCTCCATGTTAGTAATTGTCAAACAGTCTACGCTTTGATCGTTCCCTGGAAGACCAACAGTAGTTTCCGATGCACATCTGGAGGCATTCTGTAATCTGTGGGCTATAAGAGTGTTGATGAAACACAGAAATTGCATCGGGATTGAATACAACAGTCACCATGCGCACTTTCCTCCATGGGAGTAATGTCTCTAATAGTCTACGCTTTGATCGTTCCCTGGAAGTCCAGTAGTAGTTTCCGATGCACATCTGGAGGCTTTCTGTAATCTGTGGACTATCAGAGTGTTGATGAAACACAGAAATTGCATCGGGATTGAATACAACAGTCTCCATGCGCAGTTTCCTCCATGGGAGTAATATCTCAAACAGTCTATGCTTTGATCGTTCCCTGGAAGACCAGTACTAGTTTCCGATGCACATCTGGAGGCAATCTGTTATCTGTGGACTATTAGAGTGTTGGTGAAACACAGAAATTCATCGGGATTGAATACAACAATCACCATGCGCACTTTCCTCCATGGGAGTAATGTCTCAAACAGTCTACGTTTTGATCGTTCCATGGAAGATCAGTAGTAGATTCCGATGCACATCTGGATGCATTCTGTAATCTGTGGACTATCAGACTGTTGATGAAACACAGAAATTGCATGGGGGTTGAATACAACAGTCACCATGCGCACCTCCCTCAATGGGAGTAATGTCTCTAATAGTCTACGCTTTGATCGTTCCCTGGAAGACCAGTAGTAGTTTCCGAAGCACATCTGGAGGCAATCTGTAATCTGTGGACTATCAGGGTGTTGATGAAACACAGAAATTGCATCGGGATTGATTACAACTGTCACCATGCGCACTTTCCTCCGTAAAATTAATGTCTCAAACAGTCTACTCTTTGATCGTTCCCTGGAAGACCAGTAGTAGTTTCGAAAGCACATCTGAAGGCATTCTGTTATCTGTGGACTATCAGAGTGTTGATGAAACACAGATATTGCATAGGGATTGAATACAACAGTCACCATGCGCTCTTCCCTCCATGGGACTAATGTCTCAAACAGTGTACGCTTTGATAGTTCCCTGGAAGAACAGTAGTAGTTTCCGAAGCACATGTGGAGGCAATCTGTTGTCTGTGGACTATCAGAGTGTTGATGAAACACAGGAATTGCAAAGGGATTGAATACAACAGTCACCATGCCCTCTTTCCTCCATGGGAGTAAAGTCTCTAACAGTCTACGCATTGATCTTTCCCTGGAAGACCAGTGGTAGTTTCCGATGCACATCTCGAGGCTTTGTGTAATCTGTGGACTATCAGAGCGTTGATGAAACACAGGAATTGCATCGGGATTGAATTCAACAGTCACCATGCGCACTTTCCTCCATGGGGGTAATTCTCAAACAGTCTACGCTTTCATCGTTCCCTGGAAGACCAGTAGTAGTTTCCGATGCTCATCTGGAATCATTCTGTAATCTGTGGACCTTCAAAGTGTGGATTGAAACACAGAAATTGAATCGGGATAGAATACAACATTCACTCTGCGCACTTTCCTCCATGGAAGTAATGTCTCTAACAGCCTACGCTTTGTTCGTTCCCTGGAAGACCAGTAGTAGTTTCGGTAGCACTTCTGGAAGCAATCTGTTACCCATGGACTATCAGAGTGTTGATGAAACACAGAAATTGCATCGGGATTGAATACAAGAGTCACCATGCGCACTTTCCTCCATGGGGGTAATTCTCGAACAGTCTACGATTTGATCGTTCCCTGGAAGACCAGTAGTAGTTTCCGAAGCACATCTGGAATCATTCTGTAATATGTGGACCTTCAAAGTGTGGATTGAAACACAGAAATTGTCTCCCGATTGAATACAACAGTCACCATGCGCACTTTCCATCATGGGAGTAAAGTCTCAAACAGTCTAAGCTTTGATCGTTCCCTGGAAGACCAGTATTAGTTTCCGATGCACATCTGGAGTCATTCTGTAATCTGTGGACTATCAGAGTGTTGATGAAACACAGTAATTGCATCGGGATTGAATACAACGGTAACCATGCGCACTTCCCTCCATGGGAGTAATGTCTCAAGCAGTCTACGCTTTGACCCTTCCCTGGAAAACCAGTAGTAGTTTGCGATGCCCATCTGGTGGCATTCTGTAATCTGTGGACTATCAGGGTGTTGATGAAACACAGAAATTGCATCGGGATTGAATACAACATTCACCATGCGCACTTTCCTACGTAAAAGTAATGTCTGAAACAGTCTACGCTTTGATCGTTCCCTGGAAAACCAGTAGTAGTTTCCGTAGCACATCTGGAGGCAATCTGTTGTCTGTGGACTATCAGAGTGTTGAGGAAACACAGAAATTGCATCGGGACTGAATATAACAGTCACCATGCGCACTTTCCTCCACGAGGGTTATTCTCAAACAGTCTACGCTTTCATTGTTCCCTGGAAGACCAGTAGTAGTTTCCGATGCACATCTTGAATCATTCTGTAATCTGTGGACCTTCAAAGTGTGGATTGAAACACAGATATTGCCTCGGGATTGAATACAACAGTCACCATGCGCACTTTCCTCCATGGGAGTAATGTCTCTAACAGTCTACGCTTTGATCGTTCCCTGGAAGAACAGTAGTAGTTACCGATGCACATCTGGAGGCATTCTGTAATCTGTGGACTATCAGAGTGTTGATGAAACACGGAAATTGCATCGGGATTGAATACAACAGTCACCATGCACACTTTCCTCCATAAAAGTAAAGTCTCAAACAGTCTACGCTTTGATCAATCCCTGGAAGACCAGTAGTAGTTTCCGATGCACATCTGGAAGCATTCTGTAATCTGTGGACTATCTGAGTGTTGATGAAACACAGAAATTGCATCGGAATTGAATATAACAGTCACCATGCGCACTTTCCTAAAAGGGAGCAGTGTCTCAAACAGTCTACGCTTTGATCGTTCCCTGGAAGACCATTAGTAGTTTCCGATGCACATCTGGAGTCATTCTGTAATCTGTGGACCTTCAGAGTGTTGATGAAACACAGTAATTGCATCGGGATTGAATACTACAGTCACCATGCGCACTTTCCTCTATGGTAGTAATGTCTCAAAGAGTCTACGCTTTGATCGTTCCCTGGAAGACCAGTGTTAGTTTCCGATGCACATCTGGAGGCATTCTGTAATCTGTGGACTATCTGAGTGTTGAAGAAACACAGAAATTGCATCGGAATTGAATATAACAATCACCATGCGCACTTTCCTCCATGGGAGGACCCTGACACAGGGTACGCTTTGATCGTTCCCTAGAAGACCAGTAGTAGTTTCCGATGCACATCTGGAGGCATTCTGTAATCTGTGGACTATCAGAGTGTTGATGAAACACAGATATTGCATCGGGATTCAATACAACAGTCACCATGCGCACTTTCCTCCAAGGGAGCAGTGTCTCAAACAGTCTACGCTTTGATCGTTCCCTGGAAGATCAGTAGTAGTTTCCGATGCACATCTGGAGGCATTCTGTAATCTGTGGACCTTCAAAGTGTTGATGAAACACAGAAATTGCACCGTGATTGAATACAACAGTCACCATGCGCATTTACCTCCATGGGAGTAATGTCTCAAACAGTCTACGCTTTGATCGTTCCCTGGAAGACCAGGAGTAGTTTCCGATGCACATCTGGAGGCATTCTGTAATCTGTGGACTATCAGACTGTTGATGAAACACAGAAATAACATCGGGATTGAATACAACAGTCACCATGCGCACCTTCCTCCGTGGGAGTAATGTCTCAAACAGTCTACGCTTTGATCGTTCGCTGGAAGACCAGTAGTAGTTGCGATGCATGTCTCGTGGCATTCTGTAATCTGTAGACTATCAGAGTGATGATGAAACACAGATATTGCATCGGGATTGAATTCAACAGTCACCATGCGCACTTTCCTCCGTGGGAGTAATGTCTCAAACAGTCTACGCTCTGATCGTTCCCTGGAAGACCAGTAGTAGTTTCCACAGCACATCTGGAGGCATTCTGTAATCTGTGGACCTTCAAAGTGTTGATGAAACACAATAAGTGCATCGGGATTGAATACAACAGTCACCATGCGAGCTCTCCTCCATGGTAGTAATGTCTCAAACAGTCTACGCTTTGATCGTACCCTGGAAGACCAGTGTCAGTTTCCGATGCATATCTGGAGGCATTCTGTAATCTGTGGACTATCAGAGTGTTGATGAAACACAGAAATTGCATCCGGATTGAATACCCAGTCACCATGCGCACTTTCCTCCAAGGGAGCAGTGTCTCAAACAGTCTACGCTTTGATCGTTCCCTAGAAGACCAGTAGTAGTTTCCGATGCACATCTAGTGGCATTCTGTAATCTGTAGACTATCAGAGTGTTGATGAAACACAGACATTGCATCGGAAGTGAATGCAACAGTCACCATGCGCACTTTCCTCCATGGGAATAATGTCTCAAACAGTCTTCGCTTTTATAGATCCCTGGAAGACCAGTAGTAGTTTCCGATGCACATCTAGTGGCATTCTGTAATCGGTGGACTATCAGACTGTTGTTGAAACACAGCAATTTCATCGGGATTGAATACAACAGTCACAATGCGCACCTTTCACAATGGGAGTAATGTCTCAAATTCTTTACGCTTTGATCGTCCCCTGGAAGACCAGTAGTAGTTTCCGATGCACATCTCGAGGCTTTCTGTAATCTGTGGACTATCAGAGTATTGATGAAACACAGAATTTGCATCGGGATTGAGTACAACAGTCACCATGCGCACTTTCCTCCATGGGAATAATGTCTCAAACAGTCTACGCTTTTATAGTTCACTGGAAGACCAGTAGTAGTTTCCGATGCACATCTAGTGGCATTCTGTAATCTGAAGACTATCAGAGTGTTGATGAAACACAGACATTGCATCGGACATGAATGCAACAGTCACCATGCGCACTTTCCTCCATGGGAGTAACGTCTCAAACAGTCTACGCTTTGATCGTTTCCTGGAGGACCAGTAGTAGTTTCCGATGCATAACTGGAGGCATTCTGTAATCTGTGGACTATCATAGTGTTGATGAAACACAGAAATTGCATCGGGATTGAATACAACAGTCACCATGCGCACTTTCCTCCATAAAAGTAATGTCTCAAACAGTCTACGCTTTGATCGTTCCCTTGAAGACCAGTAGTAGTTTCCGAAGCACATCTGGAGGCAATCTGTAATCTGTGGACTATCAGAGTGTTAATGAAACACAGATATTGCAGCGGGATTGAATACAACAGACACCATGCCCTCTTTCCTCCATGGGGTAATTCTCAAACAGTCTACGCTTTGATCGTTCCCTGGAAGACCAGTAGTAGTTTCCGATGCACATCTGGAGGCATTCTGTAATCTCTGGTCCTTCAAAGTGTGGATTGAAACACAGAAATTGCCTCGGGATTGAATACAACAGTCACCATGCGCACTTTCCTCCCTGGGGTAATTCTCAAACAGTCTACGCTTTGATCGTTCCCTAGAAGACCATTAGTAGTTTCCGATGCACATATGGAGGCATTCTGTTACCTGTGGACCTTCAAAGTGTTGATGAAACACAATAATTGCATCTGGATTGAATACCCAGTCACCATGCGCACTTTCCTCCACGGGACTAATGTCTCAAACAGTCTACGCTTTGATCGTTCCCTGGAAGACCAGTAGTAGTTACCGATGCACATCTGGAGGCATTCTGTAATCTGTGGACTATCAGAGTGTTAATGAAACACAGAAATTGCATCGGGATTGAATACAACAGTCAACATTCACACTTTCTTCCATAAAAGTATTGTCTCAAACAGTCTGCGCTTTGATCATTCCCTGGAAGACCAGTAGTAGTTTCCGTTGCACATCTGGAAGCATTCTGTAATCTGTGGACTATCTGAGTGTTGATGAAACACAGAAATTGCATCGGAATTGAATATAACAGTCAGCATTCGCACTTTCCTCCATTGTAGTAATGTCTCTAACAGTCTCCGCTTTGATTATTCCCTGGAAAACCAGTAGTAGTTTCCGATGCATATCTGGATGCATTCTGTAATCTGTGGACTATCTGAGTGTTGATGAAACACAGAAATTGCATCGGAATTGAATATAACAGTCAGCATTCGCACTTTCCTCCATTGTAGTAATGTCTCTAACAGTCTACGCTTTGATTATTCCCTAGAAGACCAGTAGTAGTTTCCGATGCATATCTGGAGGCATTCTGTAATCTGTGGACTATCAGAGTGTTGACGAAACACAGATATTGCATCGGGATTCAATACAACAGTCACCATGCGCACTCTCCTCCAAGGGAGCAGTGTCTCAAACAGTCTACGCTTTGATCGTTCCCTGGAAGACCAGTAGTAGTTTCCGATGCACATCTGGAGGCATTCTGTAATCTCTGGTCCTTCAAAGTGTGGATTGAAACACAGAAATTGCCTCGGGATTGAATACAACAGTCACCATGCGCACTTTCCTCCATGGGAGTAATGTCTCCAACAGTCTACGCTTTGATCGTTCCCTGGAAGACCAGTAGTAGTTTCCGATGCACATCTTAAGGCAATCTGTTATCTGTGGACTATCAGAGTGTTGATGAAACACAGAAATTGCATCAGGATTGAATACAACAGTCACCATGCGCACTTTCCTCCATGGGGATAATTCTCAAACAGTCTACGCATTGATCGTTCCCTTGAAGACCAGTAGCAGTTTCTGATGCAAATCTGGAATCATTCTGTAATCTATGGGCCTTCAAAGTGTGGATTGAAAAACAGAAATTGCCTCGGGATTGAATACAACAGGCACCATGCGCACTTTCCTTCATGGGAGTAATGTCTCAAACAGTCTACGCTTTGATCGTTCCCTTGGAAGACCAGTAGTTGTTACCGATGCACATCTGGAGGCATTCTGTAATCTGTGGACTATCAGAGTGTTGATGAAACACAGAAATTGCATCGGGATTGAATACAACAGTCACCATGCACACTTCCTTCCATAAAAGTAATGTCTCAAACAGTCTACGCTTTGATCATTCCCTGGAAGACCAGTAGTAGTTTCCGATGCACATATGGAGGCATTCTGTTACCTGTGGACCTTCAAAGTGTTGATGAAACACAATAATTGCATCTGGATTGAATACCCAGTCACCATGCGCACTTTCCTCCACGGGACTAATGTCTCAAACAGTCTACGCTTTGATCGTTTCCTGGAAGACCAGTAGTAGTTGCCGATGCACATCTGGATGCATTCTGTAATCTGTAGACTATCAGAGTGTTGATGAAACACAGAAATTGCATCGGGATTGAATACAACAGTCACCATGCGCATTTCCTCCATGTAAGTAATGTCTCAAACAGTCTACGCTTTGATCGCTCCCTGGAAGACCAGAAGTAGTTTCCGATGCACATCTGGAGGCATTCTATAATCTATGGACTATCAGAGTGTTGACGAAACACAGATATTGCATCGGGTTTCAATACAACAGTCACCATGCGCACTCTCCTCCAAGGGAGCAGTGTCTCAAACAGTGTACGCTTTGATCGTTCCCTGGAAGACCAGTACTAGTTTCCGATGCACATATGGAGGCATTCTGTTACCTGTGGACCTTCAAAGTGTTGATGAAACACAATAATTGCATCTGGATTGAATACCCAGTCACCATGCGCACTTTCCTCCACGGGACTAATGTCTCAAACAGTCTACGCTTTGATCGTTTCCTGGAAGACCAGTAGTAGTTTCCGATGAACATCTGGAGGCATTCTGTAATCTGTGGACTATCAGAGTGTTAATGAAACACAGAAATTGCATCGGGATTGAATACAACATTCACCAAGCGCACTTTCCTCCATGGGAGTAATGTCTCAAACAGTCTACGGTTTGATCGTTCACTGGAAGACCAGTAGTAGTTTCCGATGCAGGTCTCGTGGCATTCTGTAATCTGTAGACTATCAGAGTGTTGTTGAAACACAGACATTGCATCGGAAATGAATGCAACAGTCACCATGCGCACTTTCCTCCATGGGAGTAATGTCTCAAACAGTCTACGCTTTGATCGTTCCCTGGAAGACCAGTAGTAGTTACCGATGCACATCTGGAGGCATTCTGTAATCTGTGGACTATCAGAGTGTTAATGAAACACAGAAATTGCATCGGGATTGAATACAACAGTCAACATTCACACTTTCTTCCATAAAAGTATTGTCTCAAACAGTCTGCGCTTTGATCATTCCCTGGAAGACCAGTAGTAGTTTCCGTTGCACATCTGGAAGCATTCTGTAATCTGTGGACTATCTGAGTGTTGATGAAACACAGAAATTGCATCGGAATTGAATATAACAGTCAGCATTCGCACTTTCCTCCATTGTAGTAATGTCTCTAACAGTCTCCGCTTTGATTATTCCCTGGAAAACCAGTAGTAGTTTCCGATGCATATCTGGATGCATTCTGTAATCTGTGGACTATCTGAGTGTTGATGAAACACAGAAATTGCATCGGAATTGAATATAACAGTCAGCATTCGCACTTTCCTCCATTGTAGTAATGTCTCTAACAGTCTACGCTTTGATTATTCCCTAGAAGACCAGTAGTAGTTTCCGATGCATATCTGGAGGCATTCTGTAATCTGTGGACTATCAGAGTGTTGACGAAACACAGATATTGCATCGGGATTCAATACAACAGTCACCATGCGCACTCTCCTCCAAGGGAGCAGTGTCTCAAACAGTCTACGCTTTGATCGTTCCCTGGAAGACCAGTAGTAGTTTCCGATGCACATCTGGAGGCATTCTGTAATCTCTGGTCCTTCAAAGTGTGGATTGAAACACAGAAATTGCCTCGGGATTGAATACAACAGTCACCATGCGCACTTTCCTCCATGGGAGTAATGTCTCCAACAGTCTACGCTTTGATCGTTCCCTGGAAGACCAGTAGTAGTTTCCGATGCACATCTTAAGGCAATCTGTTATCTGTGGACTATCAGAGTGTTGATGAAACACAGAAATTGCATCAGGATTGAATACAACAGTCACCATGCGCACTTTCCTCCATGGGGATAATTCTCAAACAGTCTACGCATTGATCGTTCCCTTGAAGACCAGTAGCAGTTTCTGATGCAAATCTGGAATCATTCTGTAATCTATGGGCCTTCAAAGTGTAGATTGAAAAACAGAAATTGCCTCGGGATTGAATACAACAGGCACCATGCGCACTTTCCTTCATGGGAGTAATGTCTCAAACAGTCTACGCTTTGATCGTTCCCTGGAAGACCAGTAGTTGTTACCGATGCACATCTGGAGGCATTCTGTAATCTGTGGACTATCAGAGTGTTGATGAAACACAGAAATTGCATCGGGATTGAATACAACAGTCACCATGCACACTTCCTTCCATAAAAGTAATGTCTCAAACAGTCTACGCTTTGATCATTCCCTGGAAGACCAGTAGTAGTTTCCGATGCACATCTGGAAGCATTCTGTAATCTGTGGACTATCTGTGTGTTGATGAAACACAGAAATTGCATCGGAATTGAATATAACAGTCAGCATTCGCACTTTCCTCCATTGTAGTAATGTCTCTAGCAGTCTACGCTTTGATTATTCCCTGGAAGACCAGTAGTAGTTTCCGATGCATATCTGGATGCATTATGTAATCTGTGGACTATCTGAGTGTTGATGAAACACAGATATTGCATCGGAATTGAATATAACAGTCACCATTCGCACTTTCCTCCATGGGAGTAACCCTGAAACAGTCTATGTTTTGATCGTTCCCTAGAAGACCAGTAGTAGTTTCCGATGCATATCTGGAGGCATTCTGTAATCTGTGGACTATCAGAGTGTTGACGAAACACAGATATTGCATCGGGTTTCAATACAACAGTCACCATGCGCACTCT